>NW_027488690.1:300000-596964 GCF_050948215.1 Halictus rubicundus
CAAGAGGATAGGATATGATAGAGGATACGATATTATAGAGGATAGGATAGGATAGAGAATAGGATAGGATAGAGGATAGGTTAGGATAGAGTATAGGATAGGATAGAGGATAGGATAGCATAGAGGATAGGATAGGATAGAGGATAGGATAGGATAGAGGATAGGATAGGATAGAGGATACGATAGGATAGGATAGAGGATAGGATAGGATAGAGGATAGGATAGGATAGAGGATAGAATAGGATAGAGGATAGGATAGGATAGAGGATAGGATAGGATAGAGGATCGGATAGGATAGAGGATAGGATAGGATAGAGGATAGGATAGGATAGAAGATAGGATAGGATAAAGGAGAGGATAGGATAGAGGATAGGATAGGATAGAGGATAGGATAGGATAGAGGATAGGATAGGATAGAGGATAGGATAGGATAGAGGATAGGATAGGATAGAGGACAGGATAGGATAGAGGATAGGATAGGATAGAGGATAGGATAGGATAGAGGATAGGATAGAGGATTGGTTAGTATAAAGGATAGGAGAGGATAGAGGATAGGATAGGATTGAGGATAGGATAGGATAGAGGATAGGATAGGATAGAGCATAGGATAGGATAGGATTGAGGGTAGGATAGGATAGAGGATAGGATAGGATAGAGGATAGGATAGGATAGAGGATAGGATAGAGGATTGGTTAGTATAAAGGATAGGAGAGGATAGAGGATAGGATAGGATTGAGGATAGGATAGGATAGAGGATAGGATAGGATAGAGCATAGGATAGGATAGGATTGAGGGTAGGATAGGATAGAGGATAGGATAGGATAGAGGATAGGATAGGATAGAGGATAGGATAGGATAGAGGATATGATAGAGGATAGGATAGACGATTGGATAGGATAGAGGATATTATAGGATAGAGGATATGATACGATAGCGGATAGGATATAATGGAGTATACGATAGTAATGAGGATAGGATAGCGTTGAGGATAGGATAGGATAGAGGATAGGATAGGATAGAGGATAGGATAGGATAGAGGATAGGATAGGATAGAGGATAGGTTAGGATAGAGGATAGGATAGGATAGAGGATAGGATAGGATAGAGGATAGGATAGGATAGAGGATAGGATAGGATAGAGGATAGGATAGAGGATAGGATAGAGGATAGGTTAGGATAGAGGATAGGTTAGGATAGAGGATAGGATAGGATAGAGGATGGGATAGGATAGAGGATAGGATAGGATAGAGGATAGGATAGAATAGAGGATAGGATAGGATAGAGGATAGGATAGGATAGAGGATAGGATAGGATAGAGGATGGGATAGGATAGAGGATAGGATATAATGGAGTATAGGATAGGAATGAGGATAGGATAGGGTTGAGGATAGGATAGGATAGAGGTTAGGATAGTGTAGAGAAGAGGATAGGATAGAGGATAGGATAGGATAGAGGATAGGATAGGATAGAGGATAGGATAGGATAGAGGATAGGATAGGATAGAGGATAGGATAGGATAGAGGATAGGATAGGATAGAGGATAGGATAGGATAGAGGATAGGATAGGATAGAGGATAGGATAGGATAGAGGATAGGATAGGATAGAGGATAGGATAGGATAGAGGATAGGATAGGATAGAGGATAGGATAGGATAGAGGATAGGATAGGATAGAGGATAGGATAGGATAGAGGATAGGATAGGATAGAGGATAGGATAGGATAGAGGATAGGATAGGATAGAGGATAGGATAGGATAGAGGATAGGATAGGATAGAGGATAGGATAGGATAGAGGATAGGATAGAGGATTGTTTAGTATAAAGGATAGGAGAGGATAGAGGATAGGATAGGATAGAGGATAGGATAGAGGATAGGATAGGATAGAGGATATGATAGAGGATAAGATAGAGGATTGGATAGGATAGAGGATATTATAGGATAGAGGATATGATACGATAGCTGATAGGATATAATGGAGTATAGGATAGTAATGAGGATAGGATAGCGTTGAGGATAGGATAGGATAGAGGATAGGATAGGATAGAGGGTAGGTTAGGATAGAGGATATGATAGGATAGAGGATAGGATAGGAAAGAGGATAGGATAGGATAGAGGATAGGATAGGATAGAGGATAGGATAGGATAGAGGATAGGATAGGGTAGAGGATAGGATAGGATAGAGGATAGGATATGATAGGATAGAGGATAGGATAGAGGATTGGATAGGATAGAGGATATTATAGGATAGAGGATATGATACGATAGCGGATAGGATATAATGGAGTATAGGATAGTAATGAGGATAGGATAGCGTTGAGGATAGGATAGGATAGAGGATAGGATAGGATAGAGGATAGGTTAGGATAGAGGATAGGATAGGATAGATGATAGGATAGGATAGAGGATAGGATAGGATAGAGGATAGGATAGGATAGAGGATAGGATAGGATAGAGGATAGGATAGAGGATGGGATAGAGGATAGGATAGAGGATGGGATAGAGGATAGGATAGGGGATTGGATAGGATAGAGGATATTATAGGATAGCGGATAGGATATAATGGAGTATAGGATAGGAATGAGGATAGGATAGCGTTGAGGATAGGATAGGATAGAGGATAGAATAGGATAGAGGGTAGGTTAGGATAGAGGATAGGATAGGATAGAGGATAGGATAGGAAAGAGGATAGGATAGGATAGAGGATAGGTTAGGATAGAGGATTGGATAGTATAAAGGATAGGTGAGGATAGAGAATAGGATAGCATTGAGGATAGGATAGGATAGTGGATAGGATAGGATAGAGCAGACGATAGAGGATAGGATAGGATAGAGGATAGGGTAGGAGATTGGATAGGATAGAGGATACGATAGGGTAGATGATATCATAGGCAAGAGGATAGGATATGATAGAGGATACGATATTATAGAGGATAGGATAGGATAGAGAATAGGATAGGATAGAGGATAGGTTAGGATAGAGTATAGGATAGGATAGAGGATAGGATAGCATAGAGGATAGGATAGGATAGAGGATAGGATAGGATAGAGGATAGGATAGGATAGAGGATACGATAGGATAGGATAGAGGATAGGATAGGATAGAGGATAGGATAGGATAGAGGATAGAATAGGATAGAGGATAGGATAGGATAGAGGATAGGATAGGATAGAGGATCGGATAGGATAGAGGATAGGATAGGATAGAGGATAGGATAGGATAGAAGATAGGATAGGATAAAGGATAGGATAGGATAGAGGATAGGATAGGATAGAGGATAGGATAGGATAGAGGATAGGATAGGATAGAGGATAGGATAGGATAGAGGATAGGATAGGATAGAGGACAGGATAGGATAGAGGATAGGATAGGATAGAGGATAGGATAGGATAGAGGATTGGTTAGTATAAAGGATAGGAGAGGATAGAGGATAGGATAGGATTGAGGATAGGATAGGATAGAGGATAGGATAGGATAGAGCATAGGATAGGATAGGATTGAGGGTAGGATAGGATAGAGGATAGGATAGGATAGAGGATAGGATAGGATAGAGGATAGGATAGAGGATTGGTTAGTATAAAGGATAGGAGAGGATAGAGGATAGGATAGGATTGAGGATAGGATAGGATAGAGGATAGGATAGGATAGAGCATAGGATAGGATAGGATTGAGGGTAGGATAGGATAGAGGATAGGATAGGATAGAGGATAGGATAGGATAGAGGATAGGATAGGATAGAGGATATGATAGAGGATAGGATAGACGATTGGATAGGATAGAGGATATTATAGGATAGAGGATATGATACGATAGCGGATAGGATATAATGGAGTATACGATAGTAATGAGGATAGGATAGCGTTGAGGATAGGATAGGATAGAGGATAGGATAGGATAGAGGATAGGATAGGATAGAGGATAGGATAGGATAGAGGATAGGTTAGGATAGAGGATAGGATAGGATAGAGGATAGGATAGGATAGAGGATAGGATAGGATAGAGGATAGGATAGGATAGAGGATAGGATAGAGGATAGGATAGAGGATAGGTTAGGATAGAGGATAGGTTAGGATAGAGGATAGGATAGGATAGAGGATGGGATAGGATAGAGGATAGGATAGGATAGAGGATAGGATAGAATAGAGGATAGGATAGGATAGAGGATAGGATAGGATAGAGGATAGGATAGGATAGAGGATGGGATAGGATAGAGGATAGGATATAATGGAGTATAGGATAGGAATGAGGATAGGATAGGGTTGAGGATAGGATAGGATAGAGGTTAGGATAGTGTAGAGAATAGGATAGGATAGAGGATAGGATAGGATAGAGGATAGGATAGGATAGAGGATAGGATAGGATAGAGGATAGGATAGGATAGAGGATAGGATAGGATAGAGGATAGGATAGGATAGAGGATAGGATAGGATAGAGGATAGGATAGGATAGAGGATAGGATAGGATAGAGGATAGGATAGGATAGAGGATAGGATAGGATAGAGGATAGGATAGGATAGAGGATAGGATAGGATAGAGGATAGGATAGGATAGAGGATAGGATAGGATAGAGGATAGGATAGGATAGAGGATAGGATAGGATAGAGGATAGGATAGGATAGAGGATAGGATAGGATAGAGGATAGGATAGAGGATTGTTTAGTATAAAGGATAGGAGAGGATAGAGGATAGGATAGGATAGAGGATAGGATAGAGGATAGGATAGGATAGAGGATATGATAGAGGATAAGATAGAGGATTGGATAGGATAGAGGATATTATAGGATAGAGGATATGATACGATAGCTGATAGGATATAATGGAGTATAGGATAGTAATGAGGATAGGATAGCGTTGAGGATAGGATAGGATAGAGGATAGGATAGGATAGAGGGTAGGTTAGGATAGAGGATATGATAGGATAGAGGATAGGATAGGAAAGAGGATAGGATAGGATAGAGGATAGGATAGGATAGAGGATAGGATAGGATAGAGGATAGGATAGGGTAGAGGATAGGATAGGATAGAGGATAGGATATGATAGGATAGAGGATAGGATAGAGGATTGGATAGGATAGAGGATATTATAGGATAGAGGATATGATACGATAGCGGATAGGATATAATGGAGTATAGGATAGTAATGAGGATAGGATAGCGTTGAGGATAGGATAGGATAGAGGATAGGATAGGATAGAGGATAGGTTAGGATAGAGGATAGGATAGGATAGATGATAGGATAGGATAGAGGATAGGATAGGATAGAGGATAGGATAGGATAGAGGATAGGATAGGATAGAGGATAGGATAGAGGATGGGATAGAGGATAGGATAGAGGATGGGATAGAGGATAGGATAGAGGATTGGATAGGATAGAGGATATTATAGGATAGCGGATAGGATATAATGGAGTATAGGATAGGAATGAGGATAGGATAGCGTTGAGGATAGGATAGGATAGAGGATAGAATAGGATAGAGGGTAGGTTAGGATAGAGGATAGGATAGGATAGAGGATAGGATAGGAAAGAGGATAGGATAGGATAGAGGATAGGTTAGGATAGAGGATTGGATAGTATAAAGGATAGGTGAGGATAGAGAATAGGATAGCATTGAGGATAGGATAGGATAGTGGATAGGATAGGATAGAGCAGACGATAGAGGATAGGATAGGATAGAGGATAGGGTAGGAGATTGGATAGGATAGAGGATACGATAGGGTAGATGATATCATAGGCAAGAGGATAGGATATGATAGAGGATACGATATTATAGAGGATAGGATAGGATAGAGAATAGGATAGGATAGAGGGTAGGTTAGGATAGAGGATATGATAGGATAGAGGATAGGATAGGAAAGAGGATAGGATAGGATAGAGGATAGGATAGAGGATAGGATAGAGGATTGGATAGGATAGAGGATATTATAGGATAGAGGATATGATGGGATAGCGGATAGGATATAATGGAGTATAGGATAGGAATGAGGATAGGATAGCGTTGAGGATAGGATAGGATAGAGGATAGGATAGGATAGAGGATATGATAGGACAGAGGATAGGATAGGATAGAGGATAGGATAGGATAGAGGATAGGATAGGATAGAGGATAGGATAGGGTAGAGGATAGGATAGGATAGAGGATAGGATATGATAGGATAGAGGATAGGATAGAGGATTGGTTAGTATAAAGGATAGGAGAGGATAGAGGATAGGATAGGATAGAGAATAGGATAGAGGATAGGATAGGATAGAGGATATGATAGAGGATAGGATAGAGGATTGGATAGGATAGAGGATATTATAGGATAGAGGATATGATACGATAGCGGATAGGATATAATGGAGTATAGGATAGTAATGAGGATAGGATAGCGTTGAGGATAGGATAGGATAGAGGATAGGATAGGATAGAGGATAGGTTAGGATAGAGGATAGGATAGGATAGATGATAGGATAGGATAGAGGATAGGATAGGATAGAGGATAGGATAGGATAGAGGATAGGATAGAGGATGGGATAGAGGATAGGATAGAGGATGGGATAGAGGATAGGATAGAGGATTGGATAGGATAGAGGATATTATAGGATAGCGGATAGGATATAATGGAGTATAGGATAGGAATGAGGATAGGATAGCGTTGAGGATAGGATAGGATAGAGGATAGAATAGGATAGAGGGTAGGTTAGGATAGAGGATAGGATAGGATAGAGGATAGGATAGGAAAGAGGATAGGATAGGATAGAGGATAGGTTAGGATAGAGGATTGGATAGTATAAAGGATAGGTGAGGATAGAGAATAGGATAGCATTGAGGATAGGATAGGATAGTGGATAGGATAGGATAGAGCAGACGATAGAGGATAGGATAGGATAGAGGATAGGGTAGGAGATTGGATAGGATAGAGGATACGATAGGGTAGATGATATCATAGGCAAGAGGATAGGATATGATAGAGGATACGATATTATAGAGGATAGGATAGGATAGAGAATAGGATAGGATAGAGGATAGGTTAGGATAGAGTATAGGATAGGATAGAGGATAGGATAGCATAGAGGATAGGATAGGATAGAGGATAGGATAGGATAGAGGATAGGATAGGATAGAGGATACGATAGGATAGGATAGAGGATAGGATAGGATAGAGGATAGGATAGGATAGAGGATAGAATAGGATAGAGGATAGGATAGGATAGAGGATAGGATAGGATAGAGGATCGGATAGGATAGAGGATAGGATAGGATAGAGGATAGGATAGGATAGAAGATAGGATAGGATAAAGGATAGGATAGGATAGAGGATAGGATAGGATAGAGGATAGGATAGGATAGAGGATAGGATAGGATAGAGGATAGGATAGGATAGAGGATAGGATAGGATAGAGGACAGGATAGGATAGAGGATAGGATAGGATAGAGGATAGGATAGGATAGAGGATAGGATAGAGGATTGGTTAGTATAAAGGATAGGAGAGGATAGAGGATAGGATAGGATTGAGGATAGGATAGGATAGAGGATAGGATAGGATAGAGCATAGGATAGGATAGGATTGAGGGTAGGATAGGATAGAGGATAGGATAGGATAAAGGATAGGATAGGATAGAGGATAGGATAGGATAGAGGATAGGATAGGATAGAGGATAGGATAGGATAGAGGATAGGATAGAGGATTGGTTAGTATAAAGGATAGGAGAGGATAGAGGATAGGATAGGATTGAGGATAGGATAGGATAGGATTGAGGGTAGGATAGGATAGAGGATAGGATAGGATAGAGGATAGGATAGGATAGAGGATAGGATAGGATAGAGGATATGATAGAGGATAGGATAGACGATTGGATAGGATAGAGGATATTATAGGATAGAGGATATGATACGATAGCGGATAGGATATAATGGAGTATACGATAGTAATGAGGACAGGATAGCGTTGAGGATAGGATAGGATAGAGGATAGGATAGGATAGAGGATAGGATAGGATAGAGGATAGGATAGGATAGAGGATAGGTTAGGATAGAGGATAGGATAGGATAGAGGATAGGATAGGATAGAGGATAGGATAGGATAGAGGATAGGATAGGATAGAGGATAGGATAGAGGATAGGTTAGGATAGAGGATAGGATAGGATAGAGGATGGGATAGGATAGAGGATAGGATAGGATAGAGGATAGGATAGAATAGAGGATAGGATAGGATAGAGGATAGGATAGGATAGAGGATAGGATAGGATAGAGGATGGGATAGGATAGAGGATAGGATATAATGGAGTATAGGATAGGAATGAGGATAGGATAGGGTTGAGGATAGGATAGGATAGAGGTTAGGATAGTGTAGAGAATAGGATAGGATAGAGGATAGGATAGGATAGAGGATAGGATAGGATAGAGGATAGGATAGGATAGAGGATAGGATAGGATAGAGGATAGGATAGGATAGAGGATAGGATAGGATAGAGGATAGGATAGGATAGAGGATAGGATAGGATAGAGGATAGGATAGGATAGAGGATAGGATAGGATAGAGGATAGGATAGGATAGAGGATAGGATAGGATAGAGGATAGGATAGGATAGAGGATAGGATAGGATAGAGGATAGGATAGGATAGAGGATAGGATAGGATAGAGGATAGGATAGGATAGAGGATAGGATAGGATAGAGGATAGGATACGATAGAGGATAGGATAGAGGATTGTTTAGTATAAAGGATAGGAGAGGATAGAGGATAGGATAGGATAGAGGATAGGATAGAGGATAGGATAGGATAGAGGATATGATAGAGGATAAGATAGAGGATTGGATAGGATAGAGGATATTATAGGATAGAGGATATGATACGATAGCTGATAGGATATAATGGAGTATAGGATAGTAATGAGGATAGGATAGCGTTGAGGATAGGATAGGATAGAGGATAGGATAGGATAGAGGGTAGGTTAGGATAGAGGATATGATAGGATAGAGGATAGGATAGGAAAGAGGATAGGATAGGATAGAGGATAGGATAGGATAGAGGATAGGATAGGATAGAGGATAGGATAGGGTAGAGGATAGGATAGGATAGAGGATAGGATATGATAGGATAGAGGATAGGATAGAGGATTGGTTAGTATAAAGGATAGGAGAGGATAGAGGATAGGATAGGATAGAGGATAGGATAGAGGATAGGATAGGATAGAGGATATGATAGAGGATAGGATAGAGGATTGGATAGGATAGAGGATATTATAGGATAGAGGATATGATACGATAGCGGATAGGATATAATGGAGTATAGGATAGTAATGAGGATAGGATAGCGTTGAGGATAGGATAGGATAGAGGATAGGATAGGATAGAGGATAGGTTAGGATAGAGGATAGGATAGGATAGATGATAGGATAGGATAGAGGATAGGATAGGATAGAGGATAGGATAGGATAGAGGATAGGATAGGATAGAGGATAGGATAGAGGATGGGATAGAGGATAGGATAGAGGATGGGATAGAGGATAGGATAGAGGATTGGATAGGATAGAGGATATTATAGGATAGCGGATAGGATATAATGGAGTATAGGATAGGAATGAGGATAGGATAGCGTTGAGGATAGGATAGGATAGAGGATAGAATAGGATAGAGGGTAGGTTAGGATAGAGGATAGGATAGGATAGAGGATAGGATAGGAAAGAGGATAGGATAGGATAGAGGATAGGTTAGGATAGAGGATTGGATAGTATAAAGGATAGGTGAGGATAGAGAATAGGATAGCATTGAGGATAGGATAGGATAGTGGATAGGATAGGATAGAGCAGACGATAGAGGATAGGATAGGATAGAGGATAGGGTAGGAGATTGGATAGGATAGAGGATACGATAGGGTAGATGATATCATAGGCAAGAGGATAGGATATGATAGAGGATACGATATTATAGAGGATAGGATAGGATAGAGAATAGGATAGGATAGAGGGTAGGTTAGGATAGAGGATATGATAGGATAGAGGATAGGATAGGAAAGAGGATAGGATAGGATAGAGGATAGGTTAGGATAGAGGATTGGATAGTATAAAGGATAGGTGAGGATAGAGAATAGGATAGCATTGTGGATAGGATAGGATAGTGGATACGATAGGATAGAGCAGACGATAGAGGATAGGATAGGATACAGCAGACGATAGAGGATAGGATAGGATAGAGGATAGGGTAGGAGATTGGATAGGATAGAGGATAGGATAGGGTAGATGATATTATAGGCAAGAGGATAGGATATGATTGAGGATACGATATTATAGAGGATAGGATAGTATAGAGAAATAGGATAGGATAGAGGATAGGTTAGCGTAGAGTATAGGGTAGGATAGAGGATAGGATAGGATAGAGGATAGGATAGGATAGAGGATAGGATACGATAGAGGATAGGTTAGGATAGAGGATAGGATAGGATAGAGGATAGGATAGGATAGAGGATAGGATAGGATAGAGGATAGGATAGGATAGAGGATAGGATAGGATAGAGGATAGGATAGAGGATAGGATAGAGGATAGGATAGGATAGAGGATAGGATAGGATAGAGGATAGGATAGGATAGAGGATAGGATAGGATAGAGGATAGGATAGGATAGAGGATAGGATAGGATAGAGGATAGGATAGGATAGAGGATAGGATAGGATAGAGGATAGGATAGGATAGAGGATAGGATAGAGGATAGGATAGAGGATTGGATAGGATAGAGGATATTATAGGATAGAGGATATGATGGGATAGCGGATAGGATATAATGGAGTATAGGATAGGAATGAGGATAGGATAGCGTTGAGGATAGGATAGGATAGAGGATAGGATAGGATAGAGGATATGATAGGACAGAGGATAGGATAGGATAGAGGATAGGATAGGATAGAGGATAGGATAGGATAGAGGATAGGATAGGGTAGAGGATAGGATAGGATAGAGGATAGGATATGATAGGATAGAGGATAGGATAGAGGATTGGTTAGTATAAAGGATAGGAGAGGATAGAGGATAGGATAGGATAGAGGATAGGATAGAGGATAGGATAGGATAGAGGATATGATAGAGGATAGGATAGAGGATTGGATAGGATAGAGGATATTATAGGATAGAGGATATGATACGATAGCGGATAGGATATAATGGAGTATAGGATAGTAATGAGGATAGGATAGCGTTGAGGATAGGATAGGATAGAGGATAGGATAGGATAGAGGATAGGTTAGGATAGAGGATAGGATAGGATAGATGATAGGATAGGATAGAGGATAGGATAGGATAGAGGATAGGATAGGATAGAGGATAGGATAGGATAGAGGATAGGATAGAGGATGGGATAGAGGATAGGATAGAGGATGGGATAGAGGATAGGATAGAGGATTGGATAGGATAGAGGATATTATAGGATAGCGGATAGGATATAATGGAGTATAGGATAGGAATGAGGATAGGATAGCGTTGAGGATAGGATAGGATAGAGGATAGAATAGGATAGAGGGTAGGTTAGGATAGAGGATAGGATAGGATAGAGGATAGGATAGGATAGAGGATAGGATAGGATAGAGGATAGGATAGGATAGAGGATAGGATAGAGGATGGGATAGAGGATAGGATAGAGGATTGGATAGTATAAAGGATAGGTGAGGATAGAGAATAGGATAGCATTGAGGATAGGATAGGATAGTGGATAGGATAGGATAGAGGATAGGTTAGGATAGAGGATAGGATAGGATAGAGGATAGGATAGGATAGAGGATAGGATAGGATAGAGGATAGGATAGGATAGAGGATAGGATAGAGGATGGGATAGAGGATAGGATAGAGGATGGGATAGAGGATAGGATAGAAGATTGGATAGGATAGAGGATAGGATAGGAAAGAGGATAGGATAGGATAGAGGATTGGATAGGATAGAGGATATTATAGGATAGAGGATATGATACGATAGCGGATAGGATATAATGGAGTATAGGATAGTAATGAGGATAGGATAGCGTTGAGGATAGGATAGGATAGAGGATAGGATAGGATAGAGAATAGGATAGGATAGAGGATAGGTTAGGATAGAGTATAGGATAGGATAGAGGATAGGATAGCATAGAGGATACGATAGGTTAGAGGATAGGATAGGATAGAGGATAGGATAGGATAGCGGATACGATAGGATAGGATAGAGGATAGGATAGGATAGAGGATAGGATACGATAGAGGATAGGATAGGATAGGATAGAGGATAGGATAGGATAGAGGATAGGATAGGATAGAGGATAGGATAGGATAGAGGATAGGATAGGATAGAGGATAGGATAGGATAGAGGATAGGATAGGATAGAGGATCGGATAGGATAGAGGATAGGATAGGATAGAGGATAGGATAGGATAGAGGATAGGATAGAGGATTGGTTAGTATAAAGGATAGGAGAGGATAGAGGATAGGATAGGATTGAGGATAGGATAGGATAGAGGATAGGATAGGATAGAGCATAGGATAGGATAGGATTGAGGGTAGGATAGGATACAGGATAGGATAGGATAGAGGATAGGATAGGATAGAGGATAGGATAGAGGATAGGATAGGATAGAGGATATGATAGAGGATAGGATAGACGATTGGATAGGATAGAGGATATTATCGGATAGAGGATATGATACGATAGCGGATGGGATATAATGGAGTATACGATAGTAATGAGGATAGGATAGCGTTGAGGATAGGATAGGATAGAGGATAGGATAGGATAGAGGATAGGATAGGATAGAGGATAGGATAGGAAAGAGGATAGGATAGGATAGAGGATAGGTTAGGATAGAGGATAGGATAGGATAGAGGATAGGATAGGATAGAGGATAGGATAGGATAGAGGATAGGATAGGATAGAGGATAGGATAGGATAGAGGATAGGATAGAGGATAGGATAGAGGATAGGTTAGGATAGAGGATAGGCTAGGATAGAGGATAGGATAGGATAGAGGATAGGATAGGATAGGATAGAGGATAGGATAGAATAGAGGATAGGATAGGATAGAGGATAGTATAGGATAGAGGATAGGATAGGATAGAGGATGGGATAGGATAGAGGATAGGATATAATGGAGTATAGGATAGGAATGAGGATAGGATAGGGTTGAGGATAGGATAGGATAGAGGTTAGGATAGTGTAGAGAATAGGATAGGATAGAGGATAGGATAGGATAGAGGATAGGATAGGATAGAGGATAGGATAGGATAGAGGATAGGATAGAGGATAGGATAGGATAGAGGATATGATAGAGGATAGGATAGACGATTGGATAGGATAGAGTATAGGATACGATAGAGGATAGGATAGGATAGGATAGAGGATAGGATAGGATAGAGGATAGGATAGGATAGAGGATAGGATAGGATAGAGGATAGGATAGGATAGAGGACAGGATAGGATAGAGGATAGGTTAGGATAGAGGATAGGATAGGATAGAGGATAGGATAGGATAGAGGATAGGATAGGATAGAGGATAGGATAGAATAGAGGATAGGATAGGATAGAGGATAGTATAGGATAGAGGATAGGATAGGATAGAGGATGGGATAGGATAGAGGATAGGATATAATGGAGTATAGGATAGGAATGAGGATAGGATAGGGTTGAGGATAGGATAGGATAGAGGTTAGGATAGTGTAGAGAATAGGATAGGATAGAGGATAGGATAGGATAGAGGATAGGATAGGATAGAGGATAGGATAGGATAGAGGATAGGTTAGGATAGAGGATATGATAGGATAGAGGATAGGATAGGAAAGAGGATAGGATAGGATAGAGGATAGGTTAGGATAGAGGATTGGATAGTATAAAGGATAGGTGAGGATAGAGAATAGGATAGCATTGTGGATAGGATAGGATAGAGAATAGGATAGCATTGTGGATAGGATAGGATAGTGGATAGGATAGGATAGAGCAGACGATAGAGGATAGGATAGGATAGAGCAGACGATAGAGGATAGGATAGGATAGAGGATAGGGTAGGAGATTGGATAGGATAGAGGATAGGATAGGGTAGATGATATTATAGGCAAGAGGATAGGATAGGATAGAGGATAGGATAGAGGATTGGTTAGTATAAAGGATAGGAGAGGATAGAGGATAGGATAGGATAGAGGATAGGATAGAGGATAGGATAGGATAGAGGATATGATAGAGGATAAGATAGAGGATTGGATAGGATAGAGGATATTATAGGATAGAGGATATGATACGATAGCTGATAGGATATAATGGAGTATAGGATAGTAATGAGGATAGGATAGCGTTGAGGATAGGATAGGATAGAGGATAGGATAGGATAGAGGATAGGTTAGGATAGAGGATAGGATAGGATAGAGGATAGGATAGGGATAGAGGATAGGATAGAGGATAGGATAGGATAGAGGATATGATAGAGGATAAGATAGAGGATTGGATAGGATAGAGGATATTATAGGATAGAGGATATGATACGATAGCTGATAGGATATAATGGAGTATAGGATAGTAATGAGGATAGGATAGCGTTGAGGATAGGATAGGATAGAGGATAGGATAGGATAGAGGATAGGTTAGGATAGAGGATAGGATAGGATAGAGGATAGGATAGGGATAGAGGATAGGATAGAGGATAGGATAGGATAGAGGATATGATAGAGGATAAGATAGAGGATTGGATAGGATAGAGGATATTATAGGATAGAGGATATGATACGATAGCTGATAGGATATAATGGAGTATAGGATAGTAATGAGGATAGGATAGCGTTGAGGATAGGATAGGATAGAGGATAGGATAGGATAGAGGATAGGTTAGGATAGAGGATAGGATAGGATAGAGGATAGGATAGGATAGAGGATAGGATAGGATAGAGGATAGGATAGGATAGAGGATAGGGTAGGATAGAGGATAGGATAGAGGATAGGATAGAGGATAGGATAGAGGATAGGATAGAGGATAGGATAGGATAGAGGATAGGATAGGATAGAGGATAGGATAGAGGATAGGATAGAGGATTGGATAGGATAGAGGATATTATAGGATAGAGGATATGATGGGATAGCGGATAGGATATAATGGAGTATAGGATAGGAATGAGGATAGGATAGCGTTGAGGATAGGTTAGGATAGAGGATAGGATAGGATAGAGGGTAGGTTAGGATAGAGGATATGATAGGATAGAGGATAGGATAGGAAAGAGGATAGGATAGGATAGAGGATAGGTTAGGATAGAGGATTGGATAGTATAAAGGATAGGTGAGGATAGAGAATAGGATAGCATTGTGGATAGGATAGGATAGTGGATACGATAGGATAGAGCAGACGATAGAGGATAGGATAGGATAGAGCAGACGATAGAGGATAGGATAGGATAGAGGATAGGGTAGGAGATTGGATAGGATAGAGGATAGGATAGGGTAGATGATATTATAGGCAAGAGGATAGGATATGATAGAGGATACGATATTATAGAGGATAGGATAGTATAGAGAATAGGATAGGATAGAGGATAGGTTAGCGTAGAGTATAGGGTAGGATAGAGGATAGGATAGGATAGAGGATAGGATAGGATAGAGGATAGGATAGGATAGAGGATAGGATAGGATAGAGGATAGGTTAGGATAGAGGATAGGATAGGATAGAGGATAGGATAGGATAGAGGATAGGATAGGATAGAGGATAGGATAGGATAGAGGATAGGATAGGATAGAGGATAGGATAGAGGATAGGATAGAGGATAGGATAGGATAGAGGATAGGATAGGATAGAGGATAGGATAGGATAGAGGATAGGATAGGATAGAGGATAGGATAGGATAGAGGATAGGATAGGATAGAGGATAGGATACGATAGAGGATAGGATAGGATAGAGGATAGGATAGGATAGAGGATAGGATAGGATAGAGGATAGGATAGGATAGAGGATAGGATAGAGGATAGGATAGAGGATTGGATAGGATAGAGGATATTATAGGATAGAGGATATGATGGGATAGCGGATAGGATATAATGGAGTATAGGATAGGAATGAGGATAGGATAGCGTTGAGGATAGGATAGGATAGAGGATAGGATAGGATAGAGGATATGATAGGACAGAGGATAGGATAGGATAGAGGATAGGATAGGATAGAGGATAGGATAGGATAGAGGATAGGATAGGGTAGAGGATAGGATAGGATAGAGGATAGGATATGATAGGATAGAGGATAGGATAGAGGATTGGTTAGTATAAAGGATAGGAGAGGATAGAGGATAGGATAGGATAGAGGATAGGATAGAGGATAGGATAGGATAGAGTATATGATAGAGGATAGGATAGAGGATTGGATAGGATAGAGGATATTATAGGATAGAGGATATGATACGATAGCGGATAGGATATAATGGAGTATAGGATAGTAATGAGGATAGGATAGCGTTGAGGATAGGATAGGATAGAGGATAGGATAGGATAGAGGATAGGTTAGGATAGAGGATAGGATAGGATAGATGATAGGATAGGATAGAGGATAGGATAGGATAGAGGATAGGATAGGATAGAGGATAGGATAGGATAGAGGATAGGATAGAGGATGGGATAGAGGATAGGATAGAGGATGGGATAGAGGATAGGATAGAGGATTGGATAGGATAGAGGATATTATAGGATAGCGGATAGGATATAATGGAGTATAGCATAGGAATGAGGATAGGATAGCGTTGAGGATAGGATAGGATAGAGGATAGAATAGGAAAGAGGATAGGATAGGATAGAGGATAGGTTAGGATAGAGGATTGGATAGTATAAAGGATAGGTGAGGATAGAGAATAGGATAGCATTGAGGATAGGATAGGATAGTGGATAGGATAGGATAGAGCAGACGATAGAGGATAGGATAGGATAGAGGATAGGGTAGGAGATTGGATAGGATAGAGGATACGATAGGGTAGATGATATCATAGGCAAGAGGATAGGATATGATAGAGGATACGATATTATAGAGGATAGGATAGGATAGAGAATAGGATAGGATAGAGGATAGGTTAGGATAGAGTATAGGATAGGATAGAGGATAGGATAGCATAGAGGATAGGATAGGATAGAGGATAGGATAGGATAGAGGATAGGATAGGATAGAGGATACGATAGGATAGGATAGAGGATAGGATAGGATAGAGGATAGGATAGGATAGAGGATAGAATAGGATAGAGGATAGGATAGGATAGAGGATAGGATAGGATAGAGGATCGGATACGATAGAGGATAGGATAGGATAGATGATAGGATAGGATAGAAGATAGGATAGGATAAAGGATAGGATAGGATAGAGGATAGGATAGGATAGAGGATAGGATAGGATAGAGGATAGGATAGGATAGAGGATAGGATAGGATAGAGGACAGGATAGGATAGAGGATAGGATAGGATAGAGGATAGGATAGGATAGAGGATAGGATAGAGGATTGGTTAGTATAAAGGATAGGAGAGGATAGAGGATAGGATAGGATTGAGGATAGGATAGGATAGAGGATAGGATAGGATAGAGCATAGGATAGGATAGGATTGAGGGTAGGATAGGATAGAGGATAGGATAGGATAGAGGATAGGATAGGATAGAGGATAGGATAGGATAGAGGATAGGATAGGATAGAGGATAGGATAGAGGATTGGTTAGTATATAGGATAGGAGAGGATAGAGGATAGGATAGGATTGAGGATAGGATAGGATAGAGGATAGGATAGGATAGAGCATAGGATAGGATAGGATTGAGGGTAGGATAGGATAGAGGATAGGATAGGATAGAGGATAGGATAGGATAGAGGATAGGATAGGATAGAGGATATGATAGAGGATAGGATAGACGATTGGATAGGATAGAGGATATTATAGGATAGAGGATATGATACGATAGCGGATAGGATATAATGGAGTATACGATAGTAATGAGGATAGGATAGCGTTGAGGATAGGATAGGATAGAGGATAGGATAGGATAGAGGATAGGATAGGATAGAGGATAGGATAGGATAGAGGATAGGTTAGGATAGAGGATAGGATAGGATAGAGGATAGGATAGGATAGAGGATAGGATAGGATAGAGGATAGGATATGATAGAGGATAGGATAGAGGATAGGATAGGATATAATGGAGTATAGGATAGGAATGAGGATAGGATAGGGTTGAGGATAGGATAGGATAGAGGTTAGGATAGTGTAGAGAATAGGATAGGATAGAGGATAGGATAGGATAGAGGATAGGATAGGATAGAGGATAGGATAGGATAGAGGATAGGATAGGATAGAGGATAGGATAGGATAGAGGATAGGATAGGATAGAGGATAGGATAGGATAGAGGATAGGATAGGATAGAGGATAGGATAGGATAGAGGATAGGATAGGATAGAGGATAGGATAGGATAGAGGATAGGATAGGATAGAGGATAGGATAGGATAGAGGATAGGATAGGATAGAGGATAGGATAGGATAGAGGATAGGATAGAGGATTGTTTAGTATAAAGGATAGGAGAGGATAGAGGATAGGATAGGATAGAGGA
The DNA here is from genome assembly GCF_050948215.1 of Halictus rubicundus. Classification (NCBI taxonomy): domain Eukaryota; kingdom Metazoa; phylum Arthropoda; class Insecta; order Hymenoptera; family Halictidae; genus Halictus; species Halictus rubicundus. The sequence goes on from NW_027488690.1 coordinate 318,537, forward strand.
TAGGATAGAGGATAGGATAGGATAGAGGATATGATAGAGGATAAGATAGAGGATTGGATAGGATAGAGGATATTATAGGATAGAGGATATGATACGATAGCTGATAGGATATAATGGAGTATAGGATAGTAATGAGGATAGGATAGCGTTGAGGATAGGATAGGATAGAGGATAGGATAGGATAGAGGGTAGGTTAGGATAGAGGATATGATAGGATAGAGGATAGGATAGGAAAGAGGATAGGATAGGATAGAGGATAGGATAGGATAGAGGATAGGATAGGATAGAGGATAGGATAGGGTAGAGGATAGGATAGGATAGAGGATAGGATATGATAGGATAGAGGATAGGATAGAGGATTGGTTAGTATAAAGGATAGGAGAGGATAGAGGATAGGATAGGATAGAGGATAGGATAGAGGATAGGATAGGATAGAGGATATGATAGAGGATAGGATAGAGGATTGGATAGGATAGAGGATATTATAGGATAGAGGATATGATACGATAGCGGATAGGATATAATGGAGTATAGGATAGTAATGAGGATAGGATAGCGTTGAGGATAGGATAGGATAGAGGATAGGATAGGATAGAGGATAGGTTAGGATAGAGGATAGGATAGGATAGATGATAGGATAGGATAGAGGATAGGATAGGATAGAGGATAGGATAGGATAGAGGATAGGATAGGATAGAGGATAGGATAGAGGATGGGATAGAGGATAGGATAGAGGATGGGATAGAGGATAGGATAGAGGATTGGATAGGATAGAGGATATTATAGGATAGCGGATAGGATATAATGGAGTATAGGATAGGAATGAGGATAGGATAGCGTTGAGGATAGGATAGGATAGAGGATAGAATAGGATAGAGGGTAGGTTAGGATAGAGGATAGGATAGGATAGAGGATAGGATAGGAAAGAGGATAGGATAGGATAGAGGATAGGTTAGGATAGAGGATTGGATAGTATAAAGGATAGGTGAGGATAGAGAATAGGATAGCATTGAGGATAGGATAGGATAGTGGATAGGATAGGATAGAGCAGACGATAGAGGATAGGATAGGATAGAGGATAGGGTAGGAGATTGGATAGGATAGAGGATACGATAGGGTAGATGATATCATAGGCAAGAGGATAGGATATGATAGAGGATACGATATTATAGAGGATAGGATAGGATAGAGAATAGGATAGGATAGAGGGTAGGTTAGGATAGAGGATATGATAGGATAGAGGATAGGATAGGAAAGAGGATAGGATAGGATAGAGGATAGGTTAGGATAGAGGATTGGATAGGGTAGATGATATTATAGGCAAGAGGATAGGATATGATAGAGGATACGATATTATAGAGGATAGGATAGTATAGAGAATAGGATAGGATAGAGGATAGGTTAGCGTAGAGTATAGGGTAGGATAGAGGATAGGATAGGATAGAGGATAGGATAGGATAGAGGATAGGATAGGATAGAGGATAGGTTAGGATAGAGGATAGGATAGGATAGAGGATAGGATAGGATAGAGGATAGGATAGGATAGAGGATAGGATAGGATAGAGGATAGGATAGGATAGAGGATAGGATAGAGGATAGGATAGAGGATAGGATAGGATAGAGGATAGGATAGGATAGAGTTTAGGATAGGATAGAGGATAGGATAGGATAGAGGATAGGATAGGATAGAGGATAGGATAGGATAGAGGATAGGATAGGATAGAGGATAGGATAGGATAGAGGATAGGATAGGATAGAGGATAGGATAGGATAGAGGATAGGATAGAGGATAGGATAGAGGATTGGATAGGATAGAGGATATTATAGGATAGAGGATATGATGGGATAGCGGATAGGATATAATGGAGTATAGGATAGGAATGAGGATAGGATAGCGTTGAGGATAGGATAGGATAGAGGATAGGATAGGATAGAGGATATGATAGGACAGAGGATAGGATAGGATAGAGGATAGGATAGGATAGAGGATAGGATAGGATAGAGGATAGGATAGGGTAGAGGATAGGATAGGATAGAGGATAGGATATGATAGGATAGAGGATAGGATAGAGGATTGGTTAGTATAAAGGATAGGAGAGGATAGAGGATAGGATAGGATAGAGGATAGGATAGAGGATAGGATAGGATAGAGGATATGATAGAGGATAGGATAGAGGATTGGATAGGATAGAGGATATTATAGGATAGAGGATATGATACGATAGCGGATAGGATATAATGGAGTATAGGATAGTAATGAGGATAGGATAGCGTTGAGGATAGGATAGGATAGAGGATAGGATAGGATAGAGGATAGGTTAGGATAGAGGATAGGATAGGATAGATGATAGGATAGGATAGAGGATAGGATAGGATAGAGGATAGGATAGGATAGAGGATAGGATAGGATAGAGGATAGGATAGAGGATGGGATAGAGGATAGGATAGAGGATGGGATAGAGGATAGGATAGAGGATTGGATAGGATAGAGGATATTATAGGATAGCGGATAGGATATAATGGAGTATAGGATAGGAATGAGGATAGGATAGCGTTGAGGATAGGATAGGATAGAGGATAGAATAGGATAGAGGGTAGGTTAGGATAGAGGATAGGATAGGATAGAGGATAGGATAGGAAAGAGGATAGGATAGGATAGAGGATAGGTTAGGATAGAGGATTGGATAGTATAAAGGATAGGTGAGGATAGAGAATAGGATAGCATTGAGGATAGGATAGGATAGTGGATAGGATAGGATAGAGCAGACGATAGAGGATAGGATAGGATAGAGGATAGGGTAGGAGATTGGATAGGATAGAGGATACGATAGGGTAGATGATATCATAGGCAAGAGGATAGGATATGATAGAGGATACGATATTATAGAGGATAGGATAGGATAGAGAATAGGATAGGATAGAGGATAGGTTAGGATAGAGTATAGGATAGGATAGAGGATAGGATAGCATAGAGGATAGGATAGGATAGAGGATAGGATAGGATAGAGGATAGGATAGGATAGAGGATACGATAGGATAGGATAGAGGATAGGATAGGATAGAGGATAGGATAGGATAGAGGATAGAATAGGATAGAGGATAGGATAGGATAGAGGATAGGATAGGATAGAGGATCGGATAGGATAGAGGATAGGATAGGATAGAGGATAGGATAGGATAGAAGATAGGATAGGATAAAGGATAGGATAGGATAGAGGATAGGATAGGATAGAGGATAGGATAGGATAGAGGATAGGATAGGATAGAGGATAGGATAGGATAGAGGATAGGATAGGATAGAGGACAGGATAGGATAGAGGATAGGATAGGATAGAGGATAGGATAGGATAGAGGATAGGATAGAGGATTGGTTAGTATAAAGGATAGGAGAGGATAGAGGATAGGATAGGATTGAGGATAGGATAGGATAGAGGATAGGATAGGATAGAGCATAGGATAGGATAGGATTGAGGGTAGGATAGGATAGAGGATAGGATAGGATAGAGGATAGGATAGGATAGAGGATAGGATAGGATAGAGGATAGGATAGGATAGAGGATAGGATAGAGGATTGGTTAGTATAAAGGATAGGAGAGGATAGAGGATAGGATAGGATTGAGGATAGGATAGGATAGAGGATAGGATAGGATAGAGCATAGGATAGGATAGGATTGAGGGTAGGATAGGATAGAGGATAGGATAGGATAGAGGATAGGATAGGATAGAGGATAGGATAGGATAGAGGATATGATAGAGGATAGGATAGACGATTGGATAGGATAGAGGATATTATAGGATAGACGATATGATACGATAGCGGATAGGATATAATGGAGTATACGATAGTAATGAGGATAGGATAGCGTTGAGGATAGGATAGGATAGAGGATAGGATAGGATAGAGGATAGGATAGGATAGAGGATAGGATAGGATAGAGGATAGGATAGGATAGAGGATAGGATAGGATAGAGGATAGGATAGGATAGAGGATAGGATAGAGGATAGGATAGAGGATAGGTTAGGATAGAGGATAGGTTAGGATAGAGGATAGGATAGGATAGAGGATGGGATAGGATAGAGGATAGGATAGGATAGAGGATAGGATAGAATAGAGGATAGGATAGGATAGAGGATAGGATAGGATAGAGGATAGGATAGGATAGAGGATGGGATAGGATAGAGGATAGGATATAATGGAGTATAGGATAGGAATGAGGATAGGATAGGGTTGAGGATAGGATAGGATAGAGGTTAGGATAGTGTAGAGAATAGGATAGGATAGAGGATAGGATAGGATAGAGGATAGGATAGGATAGAGGATAGGATAGGATAGAGGATATAGGATAGGATAGAGGATAGGATAGGATAGAGGATAGGATAGGATAGAGGATAGGATAGGATAGAGGATAGGATAGGATAGAGGATAGGATAGGATAGAGGATAGGATAGGATAGAGGATAGGATAGGATAGAGGATAGGATAGGATAGAGGATAGGATAGGATAGAGGATAGGATAGGATAGAGGATAGGATAGGATAGAGGATAGGATAGGATAGAGGATAGGATAGGATAGAGGATAGGATAGGATAGAGGATAGGATAGGATAGAGGATAGGATAGGATAGAGGATAGGATAGGATAGAGGATAGGATAGGATAGAGGATAGGATAGGATAGAGGATAGGATAGGATAGAGGATAGGATAGAGGATTGTTTAGTATAAAGGATAGGAGAGGATAGAGGATAGGATAGGATAGAGGATAGGATAGAGGATAGGATAGGATAGAGGATATGATACGATAGCTGATAGGATATAATGGAGTATAGGATAGTAATGAGGATAGGATAGCGTTGAGGATAGGATAGGATAGAGGATAGGATAGGATAGAGGGTAGGTTAGGATAGAGGATATGATAGGATAGAGGATAGGATAGGAAAGAGGATAGGATAGGATAGAGGATAGGTTAGGATAGAGGATTGGATAGTATAAAGGATAGGTGAGGATAGAGAATAGGATAGCATTGTGGATAGGATAGGATAGTGGATAGGATAGGATAGAGCAGACGATAGAGGATAGGATAGGATAGAGCAGACGATAGAGGATAGGATAGGATAGAGGATAGGGTAGGAGATTGGATAGGATAGAGGATAGGATAGGGTAGATGATATTATAGGCAAGAGGATAGGATAGGATAGAGGATAGGATAGAGGATTGGTTAGTATAAAGGATAGGAGAGGATAGAGGATAGGATAGGATAGAGGATAGGATAGAGGATAGGATAGGATAGAGGATATGATAGAGGATAAGATAGAGGATTGGATAGGATAGAGGATAGGATAGGATAGAGGATAGGATAGAGGATAGGATAGAGGATAGGATAGGATAGAGGATAGGATAGGATAGAGGATAGGATAGGATAGAGGATAGGATAGGATAGAGGATAGGATAGGATAGAGGATAGGATAGGATAGAGGATAGAATAGGATAGAGGATAGGATAGGATAGAGGATAGGATAGAGGATAGGATAGAGGATTGGATAGGATAGAGGATATTATAGGATAGAGGATATGATGGGATAGCGGATAGGATATAATGGAGTATAGGATAGGAATGAGGATAGGATAGCGTTGAGGATAGGATAGGATAGAGGATAGGATAGGATAGAGGATATGATAGGACAGAGGATAGGATAGGATAGAGGATAGGATAGGATAGAGGATAGGATAGGATAGAGGATAGGATAGGGTAGAGGATAGGATAGGATAGAGGATAGGATATGATAGGATAGAGGATAGGATAGAGGATTGGTTAGTATAAAGGATAGGAGAGGATAGAGGATAGGATAGGATAGAGGATAGGATAGAGGATAGGATAGGATTAGAGGATATGATAGAGGATAGGATAGAGGATTGGATAGGATAGTGGATATTATAGGATAGAGGATTTGATACGATAGCGGATAGGATATAATGGAGTATAGGATAGTATTGAGGATAGGATAGCGTTGAGGATAGGATAGGATAGAGGATAGGATAGGATAGAGGATAGGTTAGGATAGAGGATAGGATAGGATAGATGATTGGATTGGATAGAGGAGTGGATAGGATAGAGGATAGGATAGGATAGAGGATAGGGATAGGATAGTGGATTGGATAGAGGATGGGATAGAGGATAGGATAGAGGATGGGATAGAGGATAGGATAGAGGATTGGATAGGTTAGAGGATATTATAGGATAGCGGATAGGATATAATGGAGTATAGGATAGGAATGAGGATAGGATAGCGTGAGGATAGGATAGGATAGAGGTTAGTATAGGATAGAGGGTAGGTTTGGATAGAGGATAGGATAGGATAGTGGATAGGATAGGAAAGAGGATAGGATAGGATAGTGGGATAGGTTAGGATAGTGGATTGGATAGTATAAAGGATAGGTGAGGATAGAGAATAGGATAGCATTGAGGATAGGATAGGATAGTGGATAGGATAGGATAGAGCAGACGATAGAGGATAGGATAGGATAGAGGATAGGGTAGGAGATTGGATAGGATAGAGGATACGATAGGGTAGATGATATCATAGGCAAGAGGATAGGATATGATAGAGAATACGATATTATAGAGGATAGGATAGGATAGAGAATAGGATAGGATGAGGATAGGTTAGGATAGAGTATAGGATAGGATAGAGGATAAGGATAGCATAGAGGATAGGATAGGATAGAGGATAGGATAGGATAGAGGATAGGATAGGATAGAGGATACGATAGGATAGGATAGAGGATAGGATTAGGATAGAGGATAGGATAGGATAGAGGATAGAATAGGATAGAGGATAGGATAGGATAGAGGATAGGATAGGATAGAGGATCGGATAGGATAGAGGAATAGGATAGGATAGAGGATAGGATAGGATAGAAGATAGGATAGGATAAAGGATAGGATAGGATAGAGGATAGGATAGGATAGAGGATAGGATAGGATAGAGGATAGGATAGGATAGAGGATAGGATAGGATTGAGGACAGGATAGGATAGAGGATAGGATAGGATAGAGGATAGGATAGGATAGAGGATAGGATAGAGGATTGGTTTGTATAAAGGATAGGAGAGGATAGAGGATAGGATAGGATTGAGGATAGGATAGGATAGAGGATAGGATAGGATAGAGCATTGGATAGGTTAGGATTGAGGGTAGGATAGGATAGTGGATAGGATAGGATAGAGGATAGGATAGGATAGAGGATAGGATAGGATTGAGGATAGGATAGGTTAGAGGAGTGGTTAGTATAAAGGATAGGAGAGGATAGAGGATACGATAGGATTGAGGATAGGATAGGATAGAGGATAGGATAGGATAGAGCATAGGATAGGATAGGATGAGGGTAGGATAGGATAGAGGATAGGATAGGATAGAGGATAGGATAGGATAGAGGATAGGATAGGATAGAGGATATGATAGAGGATAGGATGGACGATTGGATAGGATAGAGGATATTATAGGATAGAGGATATGATACGATAGCGGATAGGATATAATGGAGTATACGATTGTAATGAGGATAGGATAGCGTTGAGGATAGGATAGGATAGAGGATAGGATAGGATAGAGGATAGGATAGGATAGAGGATAGGATAGGATAGAGGATAGGTTCTGATAGAGGATAGGATAGGATAGAGGATAGGATAGGATAGAGGATAGGATAGGATAGAGGATAGGATAGGATAGAGGATAGGATAGGATAGAGGATAGGATAGAGGATAGGATAGAGGATTGGATAGGATAGAGGATATTATAGGATAGAGGATATGATGGGATAGCGGATAGGATATAATGGAGTATAGGATAGGAATGAGGATAGGATAGCGTTGAGGATAGGATAGGATAGAGGATAGGATAGGATAGAGGATATGATAGGACAGAGGATAGGATAGGATAGAGGATAGGATAGGATAGAGGATAGGATAGAGGATGGATAGAGGATAGGATAGAGGATGGGATAGAGGATAGGATAGAGGATGGGATAGAGGATAGGATAGAGGATTGGATAGGATAGAGGATATTATAGGATAGCGGATAGGATATAACGGAGTATAGGATAGGAATGAGGATAAGGATAGCGTTGAGGATAGGATAGGATAGAGGATAGAATAGGATAGTGGTAGGTTATGATAGAGGTTGGATAGGGATAGAGGATAGGATAGGGAAAGAGGATAAGGATAGGATAGAGGATAGGTTAGGATAGAGGATTGGATAGTATAAAGGATAGGTGAGGATAGAGAATAGGATAGCATTGAGGATAGGATAGGATAGTGGATAGGATAGGATAGAGCAGACGATAGAGGATAGGATAGGATAGAGGATAGGGTAGGAGATTGGATAGGATAGAGGATACGATAGGGTAGATGATATCATAGGCAAGAGGATAGGATATGATAGAGGATACGATATTATAGAGGATAGGATAGGATAGAGAATAGGATAGGATAGAGGATAGGTTAGGATAGAGTATAGGATAGGATAGAGGATAGGATAGCATAGAGGATAGGATAGGATAGAGGATAGGATAGGATAGAGGATAGGATAGGATAGAGGATACGATAGGATAGGATAGAGGATAGGATAGGATAGAGGATAGGATAGGATAGAGGATAGGATAGGATAGAGGATCGGATAGGATAGAGGATAGGATAGGATAGAGGATAGGATAGGATAGAAGATAGGTTAGGATAGAGGATAGGATAGGATAGAGGATAGGATAGGATAGAGGATAGGATAGGATAGAGGATAGGATAGAGATTGGATAGGATAGAGGATATTATAGGATAGAGGATATGATAGAGGATAGGAAAGAGGATTGGATAGGATAAGAGGATATTATAGGATAGAGGATATGATACGATAGCGGATATGATATAATGGAGTATAGGATAGTAATGATGATAGGATAGAGTTGAGGATAGGATAGGATAGAGGATAGGATAGGATAGAGGATAGGATAGGATAGAGGATAGGATAGGATAGAGGATAGGATAGGATAGAGGATAGGATAGAGGAGTAGGCTAGAGGATAGGTTAGGATAGAGGATAGGTTAGGATAGAGGTTAGGGTAGGAGATTGGATAGGATAGAGGATAGGATAGGATAGAGGATTAGATAGGATAGAGGATAGGATAGAGGATAGGATAGAGGATAGGATAGGATAGAGGATAGGATAGGATAGAGGATAGGATAGGATAGAGGATAGGATAGGATAGAGGATAGGATAGGATAGAGGATAGGATAGGATAGAGGATAGGATAGGATAGAGGATAGGATAGGATAGAGGATAGGATAGGATAGAGGATAGGATAGGATAGAGGATAGGATAGGATAGAGGATAGGATAGGATAGAGGATAGGATAGGATAGAGGATAGGATAGGATAGAGGATAGGATAGGATAGAGGATAGGATAGGATAGAGGATAGGATAGGATAGAGGATAGGATAGGATAGAGGATAGGATAGAGGATAGGATAGAGGATTGGATAGGATAGAGGATATTATAGGATAGAGGATATGATGGGATAGCGGATAGGATATAATGGAGTATAGGATAGGAATGAGGATAGGATAGCGTTGAGGATAGGATAGGATAGAGGATAGGATAGGATAGAGGATATGATAGGACAGAGGATAGGATAGGATAGAGGATAGGATAGGATAGAGGATAGGATAGGATAGAGGATAGGATAGGATAGAGGATAGGATAGGATAGGATAGAGGATAGGATAGAGGATTGGTTAGTATAAAGGATAGGAGAGGATAGAGGATAGGATAGGATAGAGGATAGGATAGAGGATAGGATAGGATAGAGGATATGATAGGATAGAGGATAGGATAGGATAGAGGATAGGATAGGATAGAGGATAGGATAGGATAGGATAGAGGATAGGATAGAGGATTGGTTAGTATAAAGGATAGGAGAGGATAGAGGATAGGATAGGATAGAGGATAGGATAGAGGATAGGATAGGATAGAGGATATGATAGAAGATAGGATAGAGGATTGGATAGGATAGAGGATATTATAGGATAGAGGATATGATGGGATAGCGGATAGGATATAATGGAGTATAGGATAGGAATGAGGATAGGATAGCGTTGAGGATAGGATAGGATAGAGGATAGGATAGGATAGAGGATATGATAGGACAGAGGATAGGATAGGATAGAGGATAGGATAGGATAGAGGATAGGATAGGATAGAGGATAGGATAGGATAGAGGATAGGATAGGATAGGATAGAGGATAGGATAGAGGATTGGTTAGTATAAAGGATAGGAGAGGATAGAGGATAGGATAGGATAGAGGATAGGATAGAGGATAGGATAGGATAGAGGATAGGTTAGGATAGAGGATAGGATAGGATAGAGGATAGGATAGGATAGAGGATAGGATAGGATAGAGGATAGGATAGGATAGAGGATAGGATAGGGTAGGGGATAGGATAGAGGGTGGGATAGAGGATAGGATAGAGGATGGGATAGAGGATAGGATAGAGGATATTATAGGATAGCGGATAGGATATAATGGAGTATAGGATAGGAATGAGGATAGGATAGCGTTGAGGATAGGATAGGATAGAGGATAGAATAGGATAGAGGGTAGGTTAGGATAGAGGATAGGATAGGATAGAGGATAGGATAGGAAAGAGGATAGGATAGGATAGAGGATAGGTTAGGATAGAGGATTGGATAGTATAAAGGATAGGTGAGGATAGAGAATAGGATAGCATTGAGGATAGGTGAGGATAGAGAATAGGATAGCATTGAGGATAGGATAGGATAGTGGATAGGATAGGATAGAGCAGACGATAGAGGATAGGATAGGATAGAGGATAGGGTAGGAGATTGGATAGGATAGAGGATACGATAGGGTAGATGATATCATAGGCAAGAGGATAGGATATGATAGAGGATACGATATTATAGAGGATAGGATAGGATAGAGAATAGGATAGGATAGAGGATAGGTTAGGATAGAGTATAGGATAGGATAGAGGATAGGATAGCATAGAGGATAGGATAGGATAGAGGATAGGATAGGATAGAGGATAGGATAGGATAGAGGATACGATAGGATAGGATAGAGGATAGGATAGGATAGAGGATAGGATAGGATAGAGGATAGGATAGGATAGGATAGAGGATAGGATAGGATAGAGGATAGGATAGGATAGAGGATAGGATAGGATAGAGGATAGGATAGGATAGAGGATCGGATAGGATAGAGGATAGGATAGGATAGAGGATAGGATAGGATAGAAGATAGGATAGGATAAAGGATAGGATAGGATAGAGGATAGGATAGGATAGAGGATAGGATAGGATAGAGGATAGGATAGGATAGAGGATAGGATAGGATAGAGGATAGGATAGGATAGAGGATAGGATAGGATAGAGGATAGGATAGAGGATTGGTTAGTATAAAGGATAGGAGAGGATAGAGGATAGGATAGGATTGAGGATAGGATAGGATAGAGGATAGGATAGGATAGAGCATAGGATAGGATAGGATTGAGGGTAGGATAGGATAGAGGATAGGATAGGATAGAGGATAGGATAGGATAGAGGATAGGATAGGATAGAGGATAGGATAGGATAGAGGATAGGATAGAGGATTGGTTAGTATAAAGGATAGGAGAGGATAGAGGATAGGATAGGATTGAGGATAGGATAGGATAGAGGATAGGATAGGATAGAGCATAGGATAGGATAGGATTGAGGGTAGGATAGGATAGAGGATAGGATAGGATAGAGGATAGGATAGGATAGAGGATAGGATAGGATAGAGGATATGATAGAGGATAGGATAGACGATTGGATAGGATAGAGGATATTATAGGATAGAGGATATGATACGATAGCGGATAGGATATAATGGAGTATACGATAGTAATGAGGATAGGATAGCGTTGAGGATAGGATAGGATAGAGGATAGGATAGGATAGAGGTTAGGATAGGATAGAGGATAGGATAGGATAGAGGATAGGTTAGGATAGAGGATAGGATAGGATAGAGGATAGGATAGGATAGAGGATAGGATAGGATAGAGGATAGGATAGGATAGAGGATAGGATAGGATAGAGGATAGGATAGGATAGAGGATAGGATAGAGGATAGGATAGAGGATAGGTTAGGATAGAGGATAGGTTAGGATAGAGGATAGGATAGGATAGAGGATGGGATAGGATAGAGGATAGGATAGAATAGAGGATAGGATAGGATAGAGGATAGGATAGGATAGAGGATAGGATAGGATAGAGGATGGGATAGGATAGAGGATAGGATATAATGGAGTATAGGATAGGAATGAGGATAGGATAGGGTTGAGGATAGGATAGGATAGAGGTTAGGATAGTGTAGAGAATAGGATAGGATAGAGGATAGGATAGGATAGAGGATAGGATAGGATAGAGGGTAGGTTAGGATAGAGGATATGATAGGATAGAGGATAGGATAGGAAAGAGGATAGGATAGGATAGAGGATAGGTTAGGATAGAGGATTGGATAGTATAAAGGATAGGTGAGGATAGAGAATAGGATAGCATTGTGGATAGGATAGGATAGTGGATAGGATAGGATAGAGCAGACGATAGAGGATAGGATAGGATAGAGCAGACGATAGAGGATAGGATAGGATAGAGGATAGGGTAGGAGATTGGATAGGATAGAGGATAGGATAGGGTAGATGATATTATAGGCAAGAGGATAGGATAGGATAGAGGATAGGATAGAGGATTGGTTAGTATAAAGGATAGGAGAGGATAGAGGATAGGATAGGATAGAGGATAGGATAGAGGATAGGATAGGATAGAGGATATGATAGAGGATAAGATAGAGGATTGGATAGGATAGAGGATATTATAGGATAGAGGATATGATACGATAGCTGATAGGATATAATGGAGTATAGGATAGTAATGAGGATAGGATAGCGTTGAGGATAGGATAGGATAGAGGATAGGATAGTAATGAGGATAGGTTAGGATAGAGGATAGGATAGGATAGAGGATAGGATAGGATAGAGGATAGGATTGGATAGAGGATAGGATAGGATAGAGGATAGGATAGGATAGAGGATAGGATAGGAAAGAGGATAGGATAGAGGATAGGATAGAGGATAGGATAGGATAGAGGATAGGATAGGAAAGAGGATAGGATAGGATAGAGGATAGGTTAGGATAGAGGATTGGATAGTATAAAGGATAGGTGAGGATAGAGAATAGGATAGGATAGAGGATAGGATAGGATAGAGGATAGGTTAGGATAGAGGATAGGATAGGATAGAGGATAGGATAGGATAGAGGATAGGATAGGATAGAGGATAGGATAGGATAGAGGATAGGATAGGATAGAGGATAGGATAGAGGATAGGATAGAGGATAGGATAGGATAGAGGATAGGATAGGATAGAGGATAGGATAGGATAGAGGATAGGATAGGATAGAGGATAGGATAGGATAGAGGATAGGATAGGATAGAGGATAGGATAGAGGATTGTTTAGTATAAAGGATAGGAGAGGATAGAGGATAGGATAGGATAGAGGATAGGATAGAGGATAGGATAGGATAGAGGATATGATAGAGGATAAGATAGAGGATTGGATAGGATAGAGGATATTATAGGATAGAGGATATGATACGATAGCTGATAGGATATAATGGAGTATAGGATAGTAATGAGGATAGGATAGCGTTGAGGATAGGATAGGATAGAGGATAGGATAGGATAGAGGGTAGGTTAGGATAGAGGATATGATAGGATAGAGGATAGGATAGGAAAGAGGATAGGATAGGATAGAGGATAGGTCAGGATAGAGGATTGGATAGTATAAAGGATAGGTGAGGATAGAGAATAGGATAGCATTGTGGATAGGATAGGATAGTGGACAGGATAGGATAGAGCAGACGATAGAGGATAGGATAGGATAGAGCAGACGATAGAGGATAGGATAGGATAGAGGATAGGGTAGGAGATTGGATAAGATAGAGGATAGGATAGGGTAGATGATATTATAGGCAAGAGGATAGGATAGGATAGAGGATAGGATAGAGGATTGGTTAGTATAAAGGATAGGAGAGGATAGAGGATAGGATAGGATAGAGGATAGGATAGAGGATAGGATAGGATAGAGGATATGATAGAGGATAAGATAGAGGATTGGATAGGATAGAGGATATTATAGGATAGAGGATATGATACGATAGCTGATAGGATATAATGGAGTATAGGATAGTAATGAGGATAGGATAGCGTTGAGGATAGGATAGGATAGAGGATAGGATAGGATAGAGGATAGGTTAGGATAGAGGATAGGATAGGATAGAGGATAGGATAGGGATAGAGGATAGGATAGAGGATAGGATAGGATAGAGGATATGATAGAGGATAAGATAGAGGATTGGATAGGATAGAGGATATTATAGGATAGAGGATATGATACGATAGCTGATAGGATATAATGGAGTATAGGATAGTAATGAGGATAGGATAGCGTTGAGGATAGGATAGGATAGAGGATAGGATAGTAATGAGGATAGGTTAGGATAGAGGATAGGATAGGATAGAGGATAGGATAGGATAGAGGATAGGATAGGATAGAGGATAGGATAGGATAGAGGATAGGATAGGATAGAGGATAGGATAGAGGATAGGATAGAGGATAGGATAGAGGATAGGATAGGATAGAGGATAGGATAGAGGATAGGATAGGATAGAGGATAGGATAGAGGATAGGATAGAGGATTGGATAGGATAGAGGATATTATAGGATAGAGGATATGATGGGATAGCGGATAATATATAATGGAGTATAGGATAGGAATGAGGATAGGATAGCGTTGAGGATAGGATAGGATAGAGGATAGGATAGGATATAGGGTAGGTTAGGATAGAGGATATGATAGGATAGAGGATAGGATAGGAAAGAGGATAGGATAGGATAGAGGATAGGTTAGGATAGAGGATTGGATAGTATAAAGGATAGGTGAGGATAGAGAATAGGATAGGATAGAGGATAGGATAGGATAGAGGATAGGTTAGGATAGAGGATAGGATAGGATAGAGGATAGGATAGGATAGAGGATAGGATAGGATAGAGGATAGGATAGGATAGAGGATAGGATAGGATAGAGGATAGGATAGGATAGAGGATAGGATAGGATAGAGGATAGGATAGGATAGAGGATAGGATAGGATAGAGGATAGGATAGGATAGAGGATAGGATAGGATAGAGGATAGGATAGGATAGAGGATAGGATAGGATAGAGGATAGGATAGGATAGAGGATAGGATAGAGGATAGGATAGAGGATTGGATAGGATAGAGGATATTATAGGATAGAGGATATGATGGGATAGCGGATAGGATATAATGGAGTATAGGATAGGAATGAGGATAGGATAGCGTTGAGGATAGGATAGGATAGAGGATAGGATAGGATAGAGGATAGGATAGGATAGAGGATAGGATAGGATAGAGGATAGGATAGGATAGAGGATAGGATAGGATAGAGGATAGGATAGGATAGAGGATAGGATAGGATAGAGGATAGGATAGGATAGAGGATAGGATAGGATAGAGGATAGGATAGGATAGAGGATAGGATAGGATAGAGGATAGGATAGGATAGAGGATAGGATAGGATAGGATAGGATAGAGGATAGGATAGAGGATAGGATAGGATAGAGGATATGATAGAGGATAGGATAGAGGATTGGATAGGATAGAGGATATTATAGGATAGAGGATATGATACGATAGCGGATAGGATATAATGGAGTATAGGATAGTAATGAGGATAGGATAGCGTTGAGGATAGGATAGGATAGAGGATAGGATAGGATAGAGGATAGGTTAGGATAGAGGATAGGATAGGATAGAGGATAGGATAGGATAGAGGATAGGATAGGATAGAGGATAGGATAGAGGATGGGATAGAGGATAGGATAGAGGATTGGATAGGATAGAGGATATTATAGGATAGCGGATAGGATATAATGGAGTATAGGATAGGAATGAGGATAGGATAGCGTTGAGGATAGGATAGGATAGAGGATAGAATAGGATAGAGGGTAGGTTATGATAGAGGATAGGATAGGATAGAGGATAGGATAGGAAAGAGGATAGGATAGGATAGAGGATAGGTTAGGATAGAGGATTGGATAGTATAAAGGATAGGTGAGGATAGAGAATAGGATAGCATTGAGGATAGGATAGGATAGTGGATAGGATAGGATAGAGCAGACGATAGAGGATAGGATAGGATAGAGGATAGGGTAGGAGATTGGATAGGATAGAGGATACGATAGGGTAGATGATATCATAGGCAAGAGGATAGGATATGATAGAGGATACGATATTATAGAGGATAGGATAGGATAGAGAATAGGATAGGATAGAGGATAGGTTAGGATAGAGGATAGGTTAGGATAGAGGATTGGATAGTATAAAGGATAGGTGAGGATAGAGAATAGGATAGCATTGAGGATAGGATAGGATAGTGGATAGGATAGGATAGAGCAGAAGATAGAGGATAGGATGGGATAGAGGATAGGGTAGGAGATTGGATAGGATAGAGGATACGATAGGGTAGATGATATCATAGGCAAGAGGATAGGATATGATAGAGGATACGATATTATAGAGGATAGGATAGGATAGAGAATAGGATAGGATAGAGGATAGGTTAGGATAGAGTATAGGATCGGATAGAGGATAGGATAGCACAGAGGATAGGATAGGATAGAGGATAGGATAGGATAGAGGATAGGATAGGATAGAGGATACGATAGGATAGGATAGAGGATAGGATAGGATAGAGTATAGGATAGGATAGAGAATAGGTTAGGATAGAGGATAGGATAGGATTGAGGATAGGATAGGATAGAGGATAGGATAGGATAGAGGATAGGATAGGATAGAGGATAGGATAGAGGATTGGATAGGATAGAGGATATGATAGGATAGCGGATAGGATATAATGGAGTATAGGATAGGAATGAGGATAGGATAGGGTTCATGATAGGATAGGATAGAGGATAGGATAGGATAGAGGATAGGTTAGGATAGAGGATAGGATAGGATAGAGGATAGGATAGGATAGAGGATAGGATAGGATAGAGGATAGGATAGAATAGAGGATAGGATAGGATAGAGGATATGATAGGATAGAGGATAGGATATAATGGAGTATAGGATAGGAATGAGGATAGGATAGGGTTGAGGATAGGATAGGATAGAGGTTAGGATAGTGTAGAGAATAGGATAGGATAGAGGATAGGATAGGATAGAGGATAGGATAGGATAGAGGATAGGATAGGATAGAGGATAGGATAGGATAGAGGATAGGATAGGATAGGATAGAGGATAGGATAGGATAGAGGATAGGATAGGATAGAGGATAGGGTAGGATAGAGGATAGGATAGGATAGGATAGAGGATAGGATAGGATAGAGGATAGGATAGGATAGAGGATAGGATAGGATAGAGGATAGGACAGGATAGAGGATAGGATAGAGGATAGGATAGGATAGAGGATATGATAGAGGATAGGATAGAGGATTGGATAGGATAGAGGATATTATAGGATAGAGGATATGATACGATAACGGATATGATATAATGGAGTATAGGATAGTAATGATGATAGGATAGCGTTGAGGATAGGATAGGATAGAGGATAGGATAGGATAGAGGATAGGTTAGGATAGAGGATAGGATAGGATAGAGGATAGGATAGGATAGAGGATAGGATAGGATAGAGGATAGGATAGGATAGAGGATAGGATAGGATAGAGGATAGGATAGAGGATGGGATAGAGGATAGGATAGAGGATTGGTTAGTATAAAGGATAGGAGAGGATAGAGGATAGGACAGGATAGAGGATAGGATAGAGGATAGGATAGGATAGAGGATATGATAGAGGATAGGATAGAGGATTGGATAGGATAGAGGATATTATAGGATAGAGGATATGATACGATAGCGGATATGATATAATGGAGTATAGGATAGTAATGATGATAGGATAGCGTTGAGGATAGGATAGGATAGAGGATAGGATAGGATAGAGGATAGGTTAGGATAGAGGATAGGATAGGATAGAGGATAGGATAGGATAGAGGATAGGATAGGATAGAGGATAGGATAGGATAGAGGATAGGATAGGATAGAGGATAGGATAGAGGATGGGATAGAGGATAGGATTATGGATTGGATAGGATAGAGGATATTATAGGATAGAGGATATGATAGGATAGCGGATAGAATAGGATAGAGGGTAGGTTAGGATAGAGGATAGGATAGGATAGAGGATAGGATAGGAAAGAGGATAGGATAGGATAGAGGATAGGTTAGGATAGAGGATTGGATAGTATAAAGGATAGGTGAGGATAGAGAATAGGATAGCATTGAGGATAGGATAGGATAGTGGATAGGATAGGATAGAGCAGACGATAGAGGATAGGATAGGATAGAGGATAGGGTAGGAGATTGGATAGGATAGAGGATACGATAGGGTAGATGATATCATAGGCAAGAGGATAGGATATGATAGAGGATACGATATTATAGAGGATAGGATAGGATAGAGAATAGGATAGGATAGAGGATAGGTTAGGATAGAGTATAGGATAGGATAGGGGATAGGATAGCATAGAGGATAGGATAGGATAGAGGATAGGATAGGATAGAGGATAGGATAGGATAGAGGATAGGATAGGATAGAGGATACGATAGGATAGGATAGAGGATAGGATAGGATAGAGGATAGGATAGGATAGAGGATAGGATAGGATAGGATAGAGGATAGGATAGGATAGAGGATAGGATAGGATAGAGGATAGGATAGGATAGAGGATAGGATAGGATAGAGGATCGGATAGGATAGAGGATAGGATAGGATAGAGGATAGGATAGGATAGAGCATGGGATAGGATAGGATTGAGGGTAGGATAGGATAGAGGATAGGATAGGATAGAGGATAGGATAGGATAGAGGATAGGATAGGATAGAGGATAGGATAGGATAGAGGATAGGATAGAGGATTGGTTAGTATAAAGGATACGAGAGGATAGAGGATAGGATAGGATTGAGCATAGGATAGGATAGGATTGAGGGTAGGATAGGATAGAGGATAGGATAGGATAGAAGATAGGATAGGATAAAGGATAGGATAGGATAGAGGATAGGATAGGATAGAGGATAGGATAGGATAGAGGATAGGATAGGTTAGAGGATAGGATAGGATAGAGGATAGGATAGGATAGAGGATAGGATAGGATAGAGGATAGGATAGAGGATTGGTTAGTATAAAGGATAGGAGAGGATAGAAGATAGGATAGGATTGAGGATAGGAAAGGATAGAGGATAGGATAGGATAGAGCATGGGATAGGATAGGATTGAGGGTAGGATAGGATAGAGGATAGGATAGGATAGAGGATAGGATAGGATAGAGGATAGGATAGGATAGAGGATAGGATAGAGGATTGGTTAGTATAAAGGATAGGAGAGGATAGAGGATAGGATAGGATTGAGCATAGGATAGGATAGGATTGAGGGTAGGATAGGATAGAGGATAGGATAGGATAGAGGATAGGATAGGATAGAGGATAGGATAGAGGATAGGATAGGATAGAGGATATGATAGAGGATAGGATAGACGATTGGATAGGATAGAGGATATTATAGGATAGAGGATATGATACGATAGCGGATAGGATATAATGGAGTATACGATAGTAATGAGGATAGGATAGCGTTGAGGATAGGATAGGATAGAGGATAGGATAGGATAGAGGATAGGATAGGATAGAGGATAGGTTAGGATAGAGGATAGGATAGGATAGAGGATAGGATAGGATAGAGGATAGGATAGGATAGAGGATAGGATAGGATAGAGGATAGGATAGGATAGAGGATAGGATAGAGGATAGGATAGAGGATAGGTTAGGATAGAGGATAGGTTAGGATAGAGGATAGGATAGGATAGAGGATGGGATAGGATAGAGGATAGGATAGGATAGAGGATAGGATAGAATAGAGGATAGGATAGGATAGAGGATAGGATAGGATAGAGGATAGGATAGGATAGAGGATGGGATAGGATAGAGGATAGGATATAATGGAGTATAGGATAGGAATGAGGATAGGATAGGGTTGAGGATAGGATAGGATAGAGGTTAGGATAGTGTAGAGAATAGGATAGGATAGAGGATAGGATAGGATAGAGGATAGGATAGGATAGAGGATAGGATAGGATAGAGGATAGGATAGGATAGAGGATAGGATAGGATAGAGGATAGGATAGGATAGAGGGTAGGTTAGGATAGAGGATATGATAGGATAGAGGATAGGATAGGAAAGAGGATAGGATAGGATAGAGGATAGGTTAGGATAGAGGATTGGATAGTATAAAGGATAGGTGAGGATAGAGAATAGGATAGCATTGTGGATAGGATAGGATAGTGGATAGGATAGGATAGAGCAGACGATAGAGGATAGGATAGGATAGAGCAGACGATAGAGGATAGGATAGGATAGAGGATAGGGTAGGAGATTGGATAGGATAGAGGATAGGATAGGGTAGATGATATTATAGGCAAGAGGATAGGATAGGATAGAGGATAGGATAGAGGATTGGTTAGTATAAAGGATAGGAGAGGATAGAGGATAGGATAGGATAGAGGATAGGATAGAGGATAGGATAGGATAGAGGATATGATAGAGGATAAGATAGAGGATTGGATAGGATAGAGGATATTATAGGATAGAGGATATGATACGATAGCTGATAGGATATAATGGAGTATAGGATAGTAATGAGGATAGGATAGCGTTGAGGATAGGATAGGATAGAGGATAGGATAGGGATAGAGGATAGGATAGAGGATAGGATAGGATAGAGGATATGATAGAGGATAAGATAGAGGATTGGATAGGATAGAGGATATTATAGGATAGAGGATATGATACGATAGCTGATAGGATATAATGGAGTATAGGATAGTAATGAGGATAGGATAGCGTTGAGGATAGGATAGGATAGAGGATAGGATAGGATAGAGGATAGGTTAGGATAGAGGATAGGATAGGATAGAGGATAGGATAGGATAGAGGATAGGATAGGATAGAGGATAGGATAGGATAGAGGATAGGATAGGATAGAGGATAGGATAGAGGATAGGATAGAGGATAGGATAGGATAGAGGATAGGATAGAGGATAGGATAGGATAGAGGATAGGATAGAGGATAGGATAGAGGATTGGATAGGATAGAGGATATTATAGGATAGAGGAGATGATGGGATAGCGGATAGGATATAATGGAGTATAGGATAGGAATGAGGATAGGATAGCGTTGAGGATAGGATAGGATAGAGGATAGGATAGGATAGAGGGTAGGTTAGGATAGAGGATATGATAGGATAGAGGATAGGATAGGAAAGAGGATAGGATAGGATAGAGGATAGGTTAGGATAGAGGATTGGATAGGATAGAGGATAGGATAGGATAGAGGATAGGGTAGGATAGAGGATAGGATAGGATAGAGGATAGGATAGGATAGAGGATAGGATAGGATAGAGGATAGGTTAGGATAGAGGATAGGATAGGATAGAGGATAGGATAGGATAGAGGATAGGATAGGATAGAGGATAGGATAGGATAGAGGATAGGATAGGATAGAGGATAGGATAGAGGATAGGATAGAGGATAGGATAGAGGATAGGATAGGATAGAGGATAGGATAGGATAGAGGATAGGATAGGATAGAGGATAGGATAGGATAGAGGATAGGATAGGATAGAGGATAGGATAGGATAGAGGATAGGATAGGATAGAGGATAGGATAGGATAGAGGATAGGATAGGATAGAGGATAGGATAGGATAGAGGATAGGATAGGATAGAGGATAGGATAGGATAGAGGATAGGATAGGATAGAGGATAGGATAGGATAGAGGATAGGATAGGATAGAGGATAGGATAGGATAGAGGATAGGATAGGATAGAGGATAGGATAGGATAGAGGATTGGATAGGATAGAGGATATTATAGGATAGAGGATATGATGGGATAGCGGATAGGATATAATGGAGTATAGGATAGGAATGAGGATAGGATAGCGTTGAGGATAGGATAGGATAGAGGATAGGATAGGATAGAGGATATGATAGGACAGAGGATAGGATAGGATAGAGGATAGGATAGGATAGAGGATAGGATAGGATAGAGGATAGGATAGGATAGAGGATAGGATAGTATAGAGGATTGGATAGGATAGGATAGAGGATAGGATAGAGGATTGGTTAGTATAAAGGATAGGAGAGGATAGAGGATAGGATAGGATAGAGGATAGGATAGAGGATAGGATAGGATAGAGGATATGATAGAGGATAGGATAGAGGATTGGATAGGATAGAGGATATTATAGGATAGAGGATATGATACGATAGCGGATAGGATATAATGGAGTATAGGATAGTAATGAGGATAGGATAGCGTTGAGGATAGGATAGGATAGAGGATAGAATAGGATAGAGGGTAGGTTATGATAGAGGATAGGATAGGATAGAGGATAGGATAGGATAGAGGATAGAATAGGATAGAGGGTAGGTTATGATAGAGGATAGGATAGGATAGAGGATAGGATAGGATAGAGGATAGGGTAGGATAGAGGATAGGAAAGGATAGGATAGAGGATAGGATAGGATAGAGGATAGGATAGGATAGAGGATAGGATAGGATAGAGGATAGGATAGGATAGGATAGAGGATAGGATAGAGGATTGGTTAGTATAAAGGATAGGAGAGGATAGAGGATAGGATAGAGGATAGGATAGAGGATAGGATAGGATAGAGGATATGATAGAGGATAGGATAGAGGATTGGATAGGATAGAGGATATTATAGGATAGAGGATATGATACGATAGCGGATATGATATAATGGAGTATAGGATAGTAATGATGATAGGATAGCGTTGAGGATAGGATAGGATAGAGGATAGGATAGGATAGAGGATAGGTTAGGATAGAGGATAGGATAGGATAGAGGATAGGATAGGATAGAGGATAGGATAGGATAGAGGATAGGATAGGATAGAGGATAGGATAGGATAGGATAGAGGATAGGATAGGATAGAGGATAGGATAGGTAGAGGATAGGATAGCGTTGAGGATAGGATAGGATAGAGGATAGAATAGGATAGAGGGTAGGTTAGGATAGAGGATAGGATAGGATAGAGGATAGGATAGGAAAGAGGATAGGATAGGATAGAGGATAGGTTAGGATAGAGGATTGGATAGTATAAAGGATAGGTGAGGATAGAGAATAGGATAGCATTGAGGATAGGATAGGATAGTGGATAGGATAGGATAGAGCAGACGATAGGGGATATAATGGAGTATAGGATAGGAATGAGGATATGATAGGATAGCGGATAGGATATAATGGAGTATAGGACAGGAATGAGGATAGGATAGGGTTCAGGATAGGATAGGATAGAGGATAGGATAGGATAGAGGATAGGTTAGGATAGAGGATAGGATAGGATAGAGGAAAGGATAGGATAGAGGATAGGATAGGATAGAGGATAGGATAGAATAGAGGATAGGATAGGATAGAATAGAGGATAGGATAGGATAGAGGATAGGATAGGATAGAGGATATGATAGGATAGAGGATAGGATATAATGGAGTATAGGATAGGAATGAGGATAGGATAGGGTTGAGGATAGGATAGGATAGAGGTTAGGATAGTGTAGAGAATAGGATAGGATAGAGGATAGGATAGGATAGAGGATAGGATAGGATAGAGGATAGGATAGGATAGAGGATAGGATAGGATAGAGGATAGGATAGGTCAGAGGATAGGATAGGATAGAGGATAGGATAGGATAGAGGATAGGATAGGATAGAGGATAGGATAGGATAGAGGATAGGATAGGATAGAGGATAGGATAGGATAGAGGATAGGATAGGATAGAGGATAGGATAGGATAGAGGATAGGATAGGATAGAGGATAGGATAGGATAGAGGATAGGATAGGATAGAGGATAGGATAGGATAGAGGATAGGATAGGATAGAGGATAGGATAGGATAGAGGATAGGATAGGATAGAGGATAGGATAGGATAGAGGATAGGATAGGATAGAGGATAGGATAGAGGATTGGTTAGTATAAAGGATAGGAGAGGATAGAGGATAGGATAGGATACAGGATAGGATAGAGGATAGGATAGGATAGAGAATATGATAGAGGATAGGATAGAGGATTGGATAGGATAGAGGATATTATAGGATAGAGGATATGATACGATAGCGGATAGGATATAATGGAGTATAGGATAGTAATGAGGATAGGATAGGATAGAGGATAGGATAGGATAGAGGATAGGTTAGGATAGAGGATTGGATAGTATAAAGGATAGGTGAGGATAGAGAATAGGATAGCATTGTGGATAGGATAGGATAGTGGATAGGATAGGATAGAGCAGACGATAGAGGATAGGATAGGATAGAGCAGACGATAGAGGATAGGATAGGATAGAGGATAGGGTAGGAGATTGGATAGGATAGAGGATACGATAGGGTAGATGATATCATAGGCAAGAGGATAGGATATGATAGAGGATACGATATTATAGAGGATAGGATAGGATAGAGAATAGGATAGGAGAGAGGATAGGTTAGGATAGAGTATAGGATCGGATAGAGGATAGGATAGCATAGAGGATAGGATAGGATAGAGGATAGGATAGGATAGAGGATAGGATAGGATAGAGGATACGATAGGATAGGATAGAAGATAGGATAGGATAGAGGATAGGATAGAGGATAGGATAGGATAGAGGATATGATAGAGGATAGGATAGACGATTGGATAGGATAGAGGATATTATAGGATAGAGGATATGATACGATAGCGGATAGGATATAATGGAGTATACGATAGTAATGAGGATAGGATAGCGTTGAGGATAGGATAGGATAGAGGATAGGATAGGATAGAGGATAGGATAGGATAGAGGATAGGATAGGATGGAGGATAGGATAGAGGATAGGATAGGATAGAGGATATAATAGAGGATAGGATAGAGGATTGGATAGGATAGAGGATATTATAGGATAGAGGATATGATACGATAGCGGATAGGATATAATGGAGTATAGGATAGTAATGAGGATAGGATAGCGTTGAGGATAGGATAGGATAGAGGATAGGATAGGATAGAGGATAGGTTAGGATAGAGGATAGGATAGGATAGAGGATAGGATAGGATAGAGGATAGGATAGGATAGAGGATAGGATAGGATAGAGGATAGGATAGAGGATAGGATAGGATAGAGGATAGGATAGGATAGAGGATAGGATAGAGGATAGGATAGAGGATTGGATAGGATAGAGGATATTATAGGATAGAGGATATGATGGGATAGCGGATAGGATATAATGGAGTATAGGATAGGAATGAGGATAGGATAGCGTTGAGGATAGGATAGGATAGAGGATAGGATAGGATAGAGGGTAGGTTAGGATAGAGGATATGATAGGATAGAGGATAGGATAGGAAAGAGGATAGGATAGGATAGAGGATAGGTTAGGATAGAGGATTGGATAGTATAAAGGATAGGTGAGGATAGATAATAGGATAGCATTGTGGATAGGATAGGATAGTGGATAGGATAGGATAGAGCAGACGATAGAGGATAGGATAGGATAGAGCAGACGATAGAGGATACGATAGGATAGAGGATAGGGTAGGAGCTTGGATAGGATAGAGGATAGGATAGGGTAGAGGATAGGATAGGATAGAGGATAGGATAGGATAGAGGATAGGATAGGATAGAGGATAGGATAGGATAGAGGATAGGATAGGATAGAGGATAGGATGGGATAGGATAGAGGATAGGATAGGAGATTGGATAGGATAGAGGATACGATAGGGTAGATGATATCGTAGGCAAGAGGATAGGATATGATAGAGGATAGGATAGGATAGAGAATAGGATAGGATAGAGGATAGGTTAGGATAGAGTATAGGATCGGATAGAGGATAGGATAGCATAGAGGATAGGATAGGATAGAGGATAGGATAGGATAGAGGATAGGATAGGATAGAGGATACGATAGGATAGGATAGAAGATAGGATAGGATAGAGGATAGGATAGAGGATAGGATAGAGGATAGGATAGGATAGAGGATAGGATAGGATAGAGGATATGATAGAGGATAGGATAGACGATTGGATAGGATAGAGGATATTATAGGATAGAGGATATGATACGATAGCGGATAGGATATAATGGAGTATACGATAGTAATGAGAATAGGATAGCGTTGAGGATAGGATAGGATAGAGGATAGGATAGGATAGAGGATAGGATAGGATAGAGGATAGGATAGGATAGAGGATAGGATAGGATAGGATAGAGGATAGGATAGCATAGAGGATAGGATAGGATAGAGGATAGGATAGGATAGAGGATAGGATAGGATAGAGGATAGGATAGGATAGAGGATAGGATAGGATGGAGGATAGGATAGGATAGAGGATAGGATAGGATAGAGGATAGGATAGGATAGAGGATAGGATAGGATGGAGGATAGGATAGAGGATAGGATAGGATAGAGGATATAATAGAGGATAGGATAGAGGATTGGATAGGATAGAGGATATTATAGGATAGAGGATATGATACGATAGCGGATAGGATATAATGGAGTATAGGATAGTAATGAGGATAGGATAGCGTTGAGGATAGGATAGGATAGAGGATAGGATAGGATAGAGGATAGGTTAGGATAGAGGATAGGATAGGATAGAGGATAGGATAGGATAGAGGATAGGATAGGATAGAGGATAGGATAGGATAGAGGATAGGATAGAGGATAGGATAGGATAGAGGATAGGATAGGATAGAGGATAGGATAGAGGATAGGATAGAGGATTGGATAGGATAGAGGATATTATAGGATAGAGGATATGATGGGATAGCGGATAGGATATAATGGAGTATAGGATAGGAATGAGGATAGGATAGCGTTGAGGATAGGATAGGATAGAGGATAGGATAGGATAGAGGGTAGGTTAGGATAGAGGATATGATAGGATAGAGGATAGGATAGGAAAGAGGATAGGATAGGATAGAGGATAGGTTAGGATAGAGGATTGGATAGTATAAAGGATAGGTGAGGATAGATAATAGGATAGCATTGTGGATTGGATAGGATAGTGGATAGGATAGGATAGAGCAGACGATAGAGGATAGGATAGGATAGAGCAGACGATAGAGGATACGATAGGATAGAGGATAGGGTAGGAGCTTGGATAGGATAGAGGATAGGATAGGGTAGAGGATAGGATAGGATAGAGGATAGGATAGGATAGAGGATAGGATAGGATAGAGGATAGGATAGGATAGAGGATAGGATAGGATAGAGGATAGGATGGGATAGGATAGAGGATAGGATAGGAGATTGGATAGGATAGAGGATACGATAGGGTAGATGATATCGTAGGCAAGAGGATAGGATATGATAGAGGATAGGATAGGATAGAGAATAGGATAGGATAGAGGATAGGTTAGGATAGAGTATAGGATCGGATAGAGGATAGGATAGCATAGAGGATAGGATAGGATAGAGGATAGGATAGGATAGAGGATAGGATAGGATAGAGGATACGATAGGATAGGATAGAAGATAGGATAGGATAGAGGATAGGATAGAGGATAGGATAGAGGATAGGATAGGATAGAGGATAGGATAGGATAGAGGATATGATAGAGGATAGGATAGACGATTGGATAGGATAGAGGATATTATAGGATAGAGGATATGATACGATAGCGGATAGGATATAATGGAGTATACGATAGTAATGAGAATAGGATAGCGTTGAGGATAGGATAGGATAGAGGATAGGATAGGATAGAGGATAGGATAGGATAGAGGATAGGATAGGATAGAGGATAGGATAGGATAGGATAGAGGATAGGATAGCATAGAGGATAGGATAGGATAGAGGATAGGATAGGATAGAGGATAGGATAGGATAGAGGATAGGATAGGATAGAGGATAGGATAGGATGGAGGATAGGATAGAGGATAGGATAGGATAGAGGATATAATAGAGGATAGGATAGAGGATTGGATAGGATAGAGGATATTATAGGATAGAGGATATGATACGATAGCGGATAGGATATAATGGAGTATAGGATAGTAATGAGGATAGGATAGCGTTGAGGATAGGATAGGATAGAGGATAGGATAGGATAGAGGATAGGTTAGGATAGAGGATAGGATAGGATAGAGGATAGGATAGGATAGAGGATAGGATAGGATAGAGGATAGGATAGGATAGAGGATAGGATAGAGGATAGGATAGGATAGAGGATAGGATAGGATAGAGGATAGGATAGAGGATAGGATAGAGGATTGGATAGGATAGAGGATATTATAGGATAGAGGATATGATGGGATAGCGGATAGGATATAATGGAGTATAGGATAGGAATGAGGATAGGATAGCGTTGAGGATAGGATAGGATAGAGGATAGGATAGGATAGAGGGTAGGTTAGGATAGAGGATATGATAGGATAGAGGATAGGATAGGAAAGAGGATAGGATAGGATAGAGGATAGGTTAGGATAGAGGATTGGATAGTATAAAGGATAGGTGAGGATAGATAATAGGATAGCATTGTGGATAGGATAGGATAGTGGATAGGATAGGATAGAGCAGACGATAGAGGATAGGATAGGATAGAGCAGACGATAGAGGATACGATAGGATAGAGGATAGGGTAGGAGCTTGGATAGGATAGAGGATAGGATAGGGTAGAGGATAGGATAGGATAGAGGATAGGATAGGATAGAGGATAGGATAGGATAGAGGATAGGATAGGATAGAGGATAGGATAGGATAGAGGATAGGATGGGATAGGATAGAGGATAGGATAGGAGATTGGATAGGATAGAGGATACGATAGGGTAGATGATATCGTAGGCAAGAGGATAGGATATGATAGAGGATAGGATAGGATAGAGAATAGGATAGGATAGAGGATAGGTTAGGATAGAGTATAGGATCGGATAGAGGATAGGATAGCATAGAGGATAGGATAGGATAGAGGATAGGAAAGGATAGAGGATAGGATAGGATAGAGGATACGATAGGATAGGATAGAAGATAGGATAGGATAGAGGATAGGATGGAGGATAGGATAGAGGATAGGATAGGATAGAGGATAGGATAGGATAGAGGATATGATAGAGGATAGGATAGACGATTGGATAGGATAGAGGATATTATAGGATAGAGGATATGATACGATAGCGGATAGGATATAATGGAGTATACGATAGTAATGAGAATAGGATAGCGTTGAGGATAGGATAGGATAGAGGATAGGATAGGATAGAGGATAGGATAGGATAGAGGATAGGATAGGATAGAGGATAGGATAGGATAGAGGATAGGATAGGATAGAGGATAGGATAGAGGATAGGATAGAGGATTGGATAGGATAGAGGATATGATAGGATAGCGGATAGGATATAATGGAGTATAGGATAGGAATGAGGATAGGATAGGGTTCAGGATAGGATAGGATAGAGGATAGGATAGGATAGAGGATAGGTTAGGATGGAGGATAGGATAGGATAGAGGATAGGATAGGATAGAGGATAGGATAGGATAGAGGATAGGATAGAATAGAGGATAGGATAGGATAGAGGATAGGATAGGATAGAGGATATGATAGGATAGAGGATAGGATATAATGGAGTATAGGATAGGATTGAGGATAGGATAGGGTTGAGGATAGGATAGGATAGAGGTTAGGATAGTGTAGAGAATAGGATAGGATAGAGGATAGGATAGGATAGAGGATAGGATAGGATAGAAAATAGGATAGGATAGAGGATAGGATAGGATAGGATACAGGATAGGATAGCATAGAGGATAGGATAGGATAGAGGATAGGATAGGATAGAGGATAGGATAGGATAGAGGATAGGATAGGATAGAGGATAGGATAGGATGGAGGATAGGATAGGATAGAGGATAGGATAGAGGATTGGTTAGTATAAAGGATGGGAGAGGATAGAGGATAGGATAGGATAGAGGATAGGATAGAGGATAGGATAGAGGATAGGATAGGATAGAGGATATGATAGAGGATAGGATAGAGGATTGGATAGGATAGAGGATATTATAGGATAGAGGATATGATACGATAGCGGATAGGATATAATGGAGTATAGGATAGTAATGAGGATAGGATAGCGTTGAGGATAGGATAGGATAGAGGATAGGATAGGATAGAGGATAGGTTAGGATAGAGGATAGGATAGGATAGAGGATAGGATAGGATAGAGGATAGGATACGATAGAGGATAGGATAGGATAGAGGATAGGATAGAGGATAGGATAGGATAGAGGATAGGATAGGATAGAGGATAGGATAGAGGATAGGATAGAGGATTGGATAGGATAGAGGATATTATAGGATAGAGGATATGATGGGATAGCGGATAGGATATAATGGAGTATAGGATAGGAATGAGGATAGGATAGCGTTGAGGATAGGATAGGATAGAGGATAGGATAGGATAGAGGGTAGGTTAGGATAGAGGATATGATAGGATAGAGGATAGGATAGGAAAGAGGATAGGATAGGATAGAGGATAGGTTAGGATAGAGGATTGGATAGTATAAAGGATAGGTGAGGATAGAGAATAGGATAGCATTGTGGATAGGATAGGATAATTGATAGGATAGGATAGAGCAGACGATAGAGGATAGGATAGGATAGAGCAGACGATAGAGGATACGATAGGATAGAGGATAGGGTAGGAGATTGGATAGGATAGAGGATAGGATAGGGTAGATGATATTATAGGCAAGAGGATAGGATATGATAGAGGATACGATATTATAGAGGATAGGAAAGGATAGAGAATAGGATAGGATAGAGGATAGGTTAGGATAGAGTATAGGATCGGATAGAGGATAGGATAGCATAGAGGATAGGATAGGATAGAGGATAGGATAGGATAGAGGATAGGATAGGATAGAGGATACGATAGGATAGGATAGAAGATAGGATAGGATAGAGGATAGGATAGAGGATAGGATAGGATAGAGGATATGATAGAGGATAGGATAGACGATTGGATAGGATAGAGGATATTATAGGATAGAGGATATGATACGATAGCGGATAGGATATAATGGAGTATACGATAGTAATGAGGATAGGATAGCGTTGAGGATAGGATAGGATAGAGGATAGGATAGGATAGAGGATAGGATAGGATAGAGGATAGGATAGGATAGAGGATAGGATAGGATAGAGGATAGGATAGAGGATAGGATAGAGGATTGGATAGGATAGAGGATATGATAGGATAGCGGATAGGATATAATGGAGTATAGGATAGGAATGAGGATAGGATAGGATAGGATAGAGGATAGGTTAGGATGGAGGATAGGATAGGATAGAGGATAGGATAGGATAGAGGATAGGATAGGATAGAGGATAGGATAGAATAGAGGATAGGATAGGATAGAGGATAGGATAGGATAGAGGATATGATAGGATAGAGGTTAGGATAGTGTAGAGAATAGGATAGGATAGAGGATAGGATAGGATAGAGGATAGGATAGGATAGAAAATAGGATAGGATAGAGGATAGGATAGGATAGGATAGAGGATAGGATAGCATAGAGGATAGGATAGGATAGAGGATAGGATAGGATAGAGGATAGGATAGGATAGAGGATAGGATAGGATAGAGGATAGGATAGGATGGAGGATAGGATAGGATAGAGGATAGGATAGAGGATTGGTTAGTATAAAGGATGGGAGAGGATAGAGGATAGGATAGGATAGAGGATAGGATAGAGGATAGGATAGGATAGAGGATATGATAGAGGATAGGATAGAGGATTGGATAGGATAGAGGATATTATAGGATAGAGGATATGATACGATAGCGGATAGGATATAATGGAGTATAGGATAGTAATGAGGATAGGATAGCGTTGAGGATAGGATAGGATAGAGGATAGGATAGGATAGAGGATAGGTTAGGATAGAGGATAGGATAGGATAGAGGATAGGATAGGATAGAGGATAGGATAGGATAGAGGATAGGTTAGGATGGAGGATAGGATAGGATAGAGGATAGGATAGGATAGAGGATAGGATAGGATAGAGGATAGGATAGAATAGAGGATAGGATAGGATAGAGGATAGGATAGGATAGAGGATATGATAGAGGATAGGATAGACGATTGGATAGGATAGAGGATATTATAGGATAGAGGATATGATACGATAGCGGATAGGATATAATGGAGTATAGGATAGTAATGAGGATAGGATAGCGTTGAGGATAGGATAGGATAGAGGATAGGATAGGATAGAGGATAGGTTAGGATAGAGGATAGGATAGGATAGAGGATAGGATAGGATAGAGGATAGGATAGGATAGAGGATAGGATAGGATAGAGGATAGGATAGAGGATAGGATAGGATAGAGGATAGGATAGGATAGAGGATATGATAGAGGATAGGATAGACGATTGGATAGGATAGAGGATATTATAGGATAGAGGATATGATACGATAGCGGATAGGATATAATGGAGTATACGATAGTAATGAGGATAGGATAGCGTTGAGGATAGGATAGGATAGAGGATAGGATAGGATAGAGGATAGGATAGGATAGAGGATAGGATAGGATAGAGGATAGGATAGGATAGAGGATAGGATAGAGGATAGGATAGAGGATTGGATAGGATAGAGGATATGATAGGATAGCGGATAGGATATAATGGAGTATAGGATAGGAATGAGGATAGGATAGGATAGAGGATAGGATAGGATAGAGGATAGGTTAGGATGGAGGATAGGATAGGATAGAGGATAGGATAGGATAGAGGATAGGATAGGATAGAGGATAGGATAGAATAGAGGATAGGATAGGATAGAGGATAGGATAGGATAGAGGATATGATAGGATAGAGGTTAGGATAGTGTAGAGAATAGGATAGGATAGAGGATAGGATAGGATAGAGGATAGGATAGGATAGAAAATAGGATAGGATAGAGGATAGGATAGGATAGGATAGAGGATAGGATAGCATAGAGGATAGGATAGGATAGAGGATAGGATAGGATAGAGGATAGGATAGGATAGAGGATAGGATAGGATAGAGGATAGGATAGGATGGAGGATAGGATAGGATAGAGGATAGGATAGAGGATTGGTTAGTATAAAGGATGGGAGAGGATAGAGGATAGGATAGGATAGAGGATAGGATAGAGGATAGGATAGGATAGAGGATATGATAGAGGATAGGATAGAGGATTGGATAGGATAGAGGATATTATAGGATAGAGGATATGATACGATAGCGGATAGGATATAATGGAGTATAGGATAGTAATGAGGATAGGATAGCGTTGAGGATAGGATAGGATAGAGGATAGGATAGGATAGAGGATAGGTTAGGATAGAGGATAGGATAGGATAGAGGATAGGATAGGATAGAGGATAGGATAGGATAGAGGATAGGATAGGATAGAGGATAGGATAGAGGATAGGATAGAGGATAGGATAGGATAGAGGATAGGATAGGATAGAGGATAGGATAGAGGATAGGATAGAGGATTGGATAGGATAGAGGATATTATAGGATAGAGGATATGATGGGATAGCGGATAGGATATAATGGAGTATAGGATAGGAATGAGGATAGGATAGCGTTGAGGATAGGATAGGATAGAGGATAGGATAGGATAGAGGGTAGGTTAGGATAGAGGATATGATAGGATAGAGGATAGGATAGGAAAGAGGATAGGATAGGATAGAGGATAGGTTAGGATAGAGGATTGGATAGTATAAAGGATAGGTGAGGATAGAGAATAGGATAGCATTGTGGATAGGATAGGATAGTGGATAGGATAGGATAGAGCAGACGATAGAGGATAGGATAGGATAGAGCAGACGATAGAGGATACGATAGGATAGAGGATAGGGTAGGAGATTGGATAGGATAGAGGATAGGATAGGGTAGAGGATAGGATAGGATAGAGGATAGGATACGATAGAGGATAGGATAGGATAGAGGATAGGATAGGATAGAGGATAGGATGGGATAGGATAGAGGATAGGATAGGAGATTGGATAGGATAGAGGATACGATAGGGTAGATGATATCATAGGCAAGAGGATAGGATATGATAGAGGATACGATATTATAGAGGATAGGATAGGATAGAGAATAGGATAGGATAGAGGATAGGTTAGGATAGAGTGTAGGATCGGATAGAGGATAGGATAGCATAGAGGATAGGATAGGATAGAGGATAGGATAGGATAGAGGATAGGATAGGATAAAGGATACGATAGGATAGGATAGAAGATAGGATAGGATAGAGGATAGGATAGAGGATAGGATAGGATAGAGGATAGGATAGGATAGAGGATATGATAGAGGATAGGATAGACGATTGGATAGGATAGAGGATATTATAGGATAGAGGATATGATACGATAGCGGATAGGATATAATGGAGTATACGATAGTAATGAGGATAGGATAGCGTTGAGGATAGGATAGGATAGAGGATAGGATAGGATAGAGGATAGGATAGGATAGAGGATAGGATAGGATAGAGGATAGGATAGAGGATAGGATAGAGGATAGGATAGAGGATTGGATAGGATAGAGGATTTGATAGGATAGCGGATAGGATATAATGGAGTATAGGATAGGAATGAGGATAGGATAGGGTTCAGGATAGGATAGGATAGAGGATAGGATAGGATAGAGGATAGGTTAGGATGGAGGATAGGATAGGATAGAGGATAGGATAGGATAGAGGATAGGATAGGATAGAGGATAGGATAGAATAGAGGATAGGATAGGATAGAGGATAGGATAGGATAGAGGATATGATAGGATAGAGGATAGGATATAATGGAGTATAGGATAGGATTGAGGATAGGATAGGGTTGAGGATAGGATAGGATAGAGGTTAGGATAGTGTAGAGAATAGGATAGGATAGAGGATAGGATAGGATAGAGGATAGGATAGGATAGAAAATAGGATAGGATAGAGGATAGGATAGGATAGGATAGAGGATAGGATAGCATAGAGGATAGGATAGGATAGAGGATAGGATAGGATAGAGGATAGGATAGGATAGAGGATAGGATAGGATAGAGGATAGGATAGGATGGAGGATAGGATAGGATAGAGGATAGGATAGAGGATTGGTTAGTATAAAGGATGGGAGAGGATAGAGGATAGGATAGGATAGAGGATAGGATAGAGGATAGGATAGGATAGAGGATATGATAGAGGATAGGATAGAGGATTGGATAGGATAGAGGATATTATAGGATAGAGGATATGATACGATAGCGGATAGGATATAATGGAGTATAGGATAGTAATGAGGATAGGATAGCGTTGAGGATAGGATAGGATAGAGGATAGGATAGGATAGAGGATAGGTTAGGATAGAGGATAGGATAGGATAGAGGATAGGATAGGATAGAGGATAGGATAGGATAGAGGATAGGATAGGATAGAGGATAGGATAGAGGATAGGATAGGATAGAGGATAGGATAGGATAGAGGATAGGATAGAGGATAGGATAGAGGATTGGATAGGATAGAGGATATTATAGGATAGAGGATATGATGGGATAGCGGATAGGATATAATGGAGTATAGGATAGGAATGAGGATAGGATAGCGTTGAGGATAGGATAGGATAGAGGATAGGATAGGATAGAGGGTAGGTTAGGATAGAGGATATGATAGGATAGAGGATAGGATAGGAAAGAGGATAGGATAGGATAGAGGATAGGTTAGGATAGAGGATTGGATAGTATAAAGGATAGGTGAGGATAGAGAATAGGATAGCATTGTGGATAGGATAGGATAGTGGATAGGATAGGATAGAGCAGACGATAGAGGATAGGATAGGATAGAGCAGACGATAGAGGATACGATAGGATAGAGGATAGGGTAGGAGATTGGATAGGATAGAGGTTAGGATAGGGTAGAGGATAGGATAGGATAGAGGATAGGATAGGATAGAGGATAGGATAGGATAGAGGATAGGATAGGATAGAGGATAGGATAGGATAGAGGATAGGATGGGATAGGATAGAGGATAGGATAGGATAGAGGATAGGATAGGATAGAGGATAGGATAGGATAGAGGATAGGATATGATAGGATAGAGGATAGGATAGGATAGAGGATAGGATAGGATAGAGGATAGGATAGGATAGAGGATAGGATGGGATAGGATAGAGGATAGGATAGGATAGAGGATAGGATAGGATAGAGGATAGGATAGGATAGAGGATAGGATAGGATAGATAATAGGATAGGATAGAGGATAGGATAGGATAGAGGATAGGATGGGATAGGATAGAGGATAGGATAGGATAGAGGATAGGATAGGATAGAGGATAGGATAGGATAGAGGATAGGATAGGATAGATAATAGGATAGGATAGAGGATAGGATAGGATAGAGGATAGGATGGGATAGGATAGAGGATAGGATAGGATAGAGGATAGGATAGGATAGAGGATAGGATAGGATAGAGGATAGGATAGGATAGAGGATAGGATAGGATAGAGGATAGGATAGGATAGAGGATAGGATAGGATAGGATAGAGGATAGGATAGGATAGAGGATAGGATAGGATAGAGGATAGGATAGGATAGAGGATAGGATAGGATAGAGGATAGGATAGGATAGAGGATAGGATAGGATAGAGGATAGGATGGGATAGGATAGAGGATAGGATAGGATAGAGGATAGGAAAGGATAGAGGATAGGATAGGATAGAGGATAGGATAGGATAGAGGATAGGATAGGATGGAGGATAGGATATGATAGAGGATAGGATAGGATAGAGGGTAGGATAGGATATTGGATAGGATAGGATAGAGGATAGGATAGGATAGACGATAGGATAGGATAGAGGATAGGATAGGATAGAGGATAGGGTAGGATAGAGGAAAGGATAGGATAGAGGATAGGATAGGATAGAGGATAGGATAGGATAGAGGATAGGATAGGATAGAGGATAGGATAGGATAGAGGATAGGATAGGATAGGATAGAGGATAGGATAGAGGATTGGTTAGTATAAAGGATAGGAGAGGATAGAGGATAGGATAGGATAGAGGATAGGATAGAGGATAGGATAGGATAGAGGATATGATAGAGGATAGGATAGAGGATTGGATAGGATAGAGGATATTATAGGATAGAGGATATGATACGATAGCGGATAGGATATAATGGAGTATAGGATAGTAATGAGGATAGGATAGCGTTGAGGATAGGATAGGATAGAGGATAGGATAGGATAGAGGATAGGATAGGATATAGGATAGGATAGGATAGAGGATAGGATAGGATAGAGGATAGGATAGGATAGAGGATAGGATAGGATAGAGGATAGGATAGAGGATGGCATAGAGGATAGGATAGAGGATTGGATAGGATAGAGGATATTATAGGATAGAGGATATGATAGGATAGCGGATAGGATATAATGGAGTATAGGATAGGAATGAGGACAGGATAGCGTTGAGGATAGGATAGGATAGAGGATAGGATAGGATAGAGGGTAGGTTAGGATAGAGGATAGGATAGGATAGAGGATAGGATAGGAAAGAGGATAGGATAGGATAGAGGATAGGTTAGGATAGAGGATTGGATAGTATAAAGGATAGGTGAGGATAGAGAATAGGATAGCATTGAGGATAGGATAGGATAGTGGATAGGATAGGATAGAGCAGACGATAGAGGATAGGATAGGATAGAGGATAGGGTAGGAGATTGGATAGGATAGAGGATACGATAGGGTAGATGATATCATAGGCAAGAGGATAGGATATGATAGAGGATACGATATTATAGGGGATAGGATAGGATAGAGAATAGGATAGGATAGAGGATAGGTTAGGATAGAGTATAGGATCGGATAGAGGATAGGATAGGATAGAGGATACGATAGGATAGGATAGAGGATAGGATAGGATAGAGGATAGGATAGGATAGGATAGAGGATAGGATAGGATAGAGGATAGGATAGGATAGAGGATAGGATAGGATAGAGGATCGGATAGGATACAGGATAGGATAGGATAGAGGATAGGATAGGATAGAAGATAGGATAGGATAGAGGATAGGATAGGATAGAGGATAGGATAGAGGATTGGTTAGTATAAAGGATAGGAGAGGATAGAGGATAGGATAGGATTGAGGATAGGATAGGATAGAGGATAGGATAGGATAGAGCATAGGATAGGATAGGATTAAGGGTAGGATAGGATAGAGGATAGGATAGGATAGAGGATAGGATAGGATAGAGGATAGGATAGAGGATAGGATAGAGGATAGGATAGAGGATAGGATAGGATAGAGGATATGATGGGATAGCGGATAGGATATAATGGAGTATAGGATAGGAATGAGGATAGGATAGCGTTGAGGATAGGATAGGATAGAGGATAGGATAGGATAGAGGGTAGGTTAGGATAGAGGATATGATAGGATAGAGGATAGGATAGGAAAGAGGATAGGATAGGATAGAGGATAGGTTAGGATAGAGGATTGGATAGTATAAAGGATAGGTGAGGATAGAGAATAGGATAGCATTGTGGATAGGATAGGATAGTGGATAGGATAGGATAGAGCAGACGATAGAGGATAGGATAGGATAGAGCAGACGATAGAGGATACGATAGGATAGAGGATAGGGTAGGAGATTGGATAGGATAGAGGATAGGATAGGGTAGATGATATTATAGGCAAGAGGATAGGATATGATAGAGGATACGATATTATAGAGGATAGGATAGGATAGAGAATAGGATAGGATGGAGGATAGGTTAGGATAGAGTATAGGATCGGATAGAGGATAGGATAGCATAGAGGATAGGATAGGATAGAGGATAGGATAGGATAGAGGATAGGATAGGATAGAGGATAGGATAGGATAGAGGATACGATAGGATAGGATAGAGGATAGGATAGGATAGAGGATAGGATAGAGGATAGGATAGGAAAGAGGATAGGATAGGATAGAGGATAGGTTAGGATAGAGGATTGGATAGTATAAAGGATAGGTGAGGATAGAGAATAGGATAGCATTGAGGATAGGGTAGGATAGTGGATAGGATAGGATAGAGCAGACGATAGAGGATAGGGTAGGAGATTGGATAGGATAGAGGATACGATAGGGTAGATGATATCATAGGCAAGAGGATAGGATATGATAGAGGATACGATATTATAGAGGATAGGATAGGATAGAGAATAGGATAGGATAGAGGATAGGTTAGGATAGAGTATAGGATCGGATAGAGGATAGGATAGCATAGAGGATAGGATAGGATAGAGGATAGGATAGGATAGAGGATAGGATAGGATAGAGGATAGGATAGGATAGAGGATAGGATAGAGGATGGGATAGAGGATAGGATAGAGGATTGGATAGGATAGAGGATATTATAGGATAGAGGATATGATAGGATAGCGGATAGGATATAATGGAGTATAGGATAGGAATGAGGATAGGATAGCGTTGAGGATAGGATAGGATAGAGGATAGGATAGGATAGAGGGTAGGTTAGGATAGAGGATAGGATAGGATAGAGGATAGGATAGGAAAGAGGATAGGATACGATAGAGGATAGGTTAGGATAGAGGATTGGATAGTATAAAGGATAGGTGAGGATAGAGAATAGGATAGCATTGAGGATAGGATAGGATAGTGGATAGGATAGGATAGAGCAGACGATAGAGGATAGGATAGGATAGAGGATAGGGTAGGTGATTGGATAGGATAGAGGATACGAGAGGGTAGATGATATCATAGGCAAGAGGATAGGATATGATAGAGGATACGATATTATAGAGGATAGGATAGGATAGAGAATAGGATAGGATAGAGGATAGGTTAGGATAGAGTATAGGATCGGATAGAGGGTAGGATAGCATAGAGGATAGGATAGGATAGAGGATAGGATAGGATAGAGGATAGGATAGGATAGAGGATACGATAGGATAGTATAGAGGATAGGATAGGATAGAGGATAGGATAGAGGATAGGATAGGATAGAGGATATGATAGAGGATAGGATAGACGATTGGATAGGATAGAGGATATTATAGGATAGAGGATATGATACGATAGCGGATAGGATATAATGGAGTATACGATAGTAATGAGGATAGGACAGCGTTGAGGATAGGATAGGATAGAGGATAGGATAGGATAGGGGATAGGATAGGATAGAGGATAGGTTAGGATAGAGGATAGGATAGGATAGAGGATAGGATAGGATAGAGGATAGGATAGGATAGAGGATAGGATAGGATAGAGGATAGGATAGAGGATAGGATAGAGGATTGGATAGGATAGAGGATATGATAGGATAGCGGATAGGATATAATGGAGTATAGGATAGGAATGAGGATAGGATAGGGTTCAGGATAGGATAGGATAGAGGATAGGATAGGATAGAGGATAGGATAGAATAGAGGATAGGATAGGATAGAGGATAGGATAGGATAGAGGATAGGATAGGATAGAGGATATGATAGGATAGCGGATAGGATATAATGGAGTATAGGATAGGAATGAGGATAGGATAGGGTTCAGGATAGGATATGATAGAGGATACGATATTATAGAGGATAGGATAGTATAGAGAATAGGATAGGATAGAGGATAGGTTAGGATAGAGTATAGGATAGGATAGAGGATAGGATAGGATAGAGGATAGGATAGGATAGAGGATAGGATAGAGGATAGGATAGAGGATTGGATAGGATAGAGGATATTATAGGATAGAGGATATGATGGGATAGAGGATATGATGGGATAGCGGATAGCATATAATGGAGTATAGGATAGGAATGAGGATAGGATAGCGTTGAGGATAGGATAGGATAGAGGATAGGGTAGGATAGAGGGTAGGTTAGGATAGAGGATATGATAGGATAGAGGATAGGGTAGGAAAGAGGATAGGATAGGATAGAGGATAGGTTAGGATAGAGGATTGGATAGTATAAAGGATAGGTGAGGATAGAGAATAGGATAGCATTGTGGATAGGATAGGATAGTGGATAGGATAGGATAGAGCAGACGATAGAGGATAGGATAGGATAGAGCAGACGATAGAGGATAGGATAGGATAGAGGATAGGGTAGGAGATTGGATAGGATAGAGGATAGGATAGGGTAGATGATATTATAGGCAAGAGGATAGGATATGATAGAGGATACGATATTATAGAGGATAGGATAGTATAGAGAATAGGATAGGATAGAGGATAGGTTAGGATAGAGTATAGGATAGGATAGAGGATAGGATAGGATAGAGGATAGGATAGGATAGAGGATAGGATAGGATAGAGGATAGGATAGGGGATTGGATAGGATAGAGGATAGGAGACGATGGAGGATAGGATAGGATAGAGGATAGGATAGGATAGAGGATTGGATAGTATAAAGGATAGGTGAGGATAGAGAATAGGATAGCATTGAGGATAGGATAGGATAGTGGATAGGATAGGATAGAGCAGACGATAGAGGATAGGATAGGATCGAGGATAGGATAGGGGATTGGATAGGATAGATGATAGGAGACGATGGAGGATAGGATAGGATAGAGGATAGGATAGGATAGACGATTGGATAAGATAGAGGATAGGTTAGGATAGAGGATAGGATAGGATAGGATAGAGGATAGGATAGGATAGAGGATAGGATAGGATAGGATAGAGGATAGGATAGGATAGAGGATAGGATAGGATAGAGGATAGGATAGGATAGAGGATAGGATAGGATAGAGGATAGGATAGGATAGAGGACAGGATAGGATAGAGGATAGGATAGGATAGAGGATAGGATAGAGGATTGGTTAGTATAATGGATAGGAGAGGATAGAGGATAGGATAGGATAGAGGATAGGATAGAGGATAGGATAGAGGATAGGATAGGATAGAGGATATGATGGAGGATAGGATAGAGGATTGGATAGGATAGAGGATATTATAGGATAGAGGATATGATACGATAGCGGATAGGATATAATGGAGTATAGGATAGTAATGAGGATAGGATAGCGTTGAGGATAGGATAGGATAGAGGATAGGATAGGATAGTGGATAGGTCAGGATAGAGGATAGGATAGGATAGAGGATAGGATTGGATAGAGGATAGGATAGGATAGAGGATAGGATAGGATAGAGGATAGGATAGAGGATAGGATAGGATAGAGGATAGGATAGGATAGAGGATAGGATAGAGGATAGGATAGAGGATATTATAGGATAGAGGATATGATGGGATAGCGGATAGGATATAATGGAGTATAGGAGAGGAATGAGGATAGGATAGCGTTGAGCATAGGATAGGATAGAGGATAGGGTAGGATAGAGGGTAGGTTAGGATAGAGGATATGATAGGATAGAGGATAGGGTAGGAAAGAGGATAGGATAGGATAGAGGATAGGTTAGGATAGAGGATTGGATAGTATAAAGGATAGGTGAGGATAGAGAATAGGATAGCATTGTGGATAGGATAGGATAGTGGATAGGATAGGATAGAGCAGACGATAGAGGATAGGATAGGATAGAGCAGACGATAGAGGATAGGATAGGATAGAGGATAGGGTAGGAGATTGGATAGGATAGAGGATAGGATAGGGTAGATGATATTATAGGCAAGAGGATAGGATATGATAGAGGATACGATATTATAGAGGATAGGATAGTATAGAGAATAGGATAGGATAGAGGATAGGTTAGGATAGAGTATAGGATCGGATAGAGGATAGGATAGCATAGAGGATAGGATAGGATAGAGGATAGGATAGGATAGAGGATAGGATAGGATAGAGGATAGGATAGGATAGAGGATACGATAGGATAGAGGGTAGGTTAGGATAGAGGATATGATAGGATAGAGGATAGGATAGGAAAGAGGATAGGATAGGATAGAGGATAGGATAGGATAGAGGATAGGATAGGATAGAGGATAGGATAGGATAGAGGATAGGATAGGATAGAGGATAGGATAGGATAGAGGATAGGATAGGATAGAGGATAGGATAGGATAGAGGATAGGATAGGATAGAGGATAGGATAGGATAGAGGATAGGATAGGATAGGATAGAGGATAGGATAGGATAGAGGATAGGATAGGATAGAGGATAGG
Source organism: Halictus rubicundus (assembly GCF_050948215.1). Classification (NCBI taxonomy): domain Eukaryota; kingdom Metazoa; phylum Arthropoda; class Insecta; order Hymenoptera; family Halictidae; genus Halictus; species Halictus rubicundus. The sequence continues at coordinate 361,877 of NW_027488690.1, forward strand.
ATAGGATAGGATAGAGGATAGGATAGAGGATTGGTTAGTATAAAGGATAGGAGAGGATAGAGGATAGGATAGGATAGAGGATAGGATAGAGGATAGGATAGGATAGAGGATATGATAGAGGATAGGATAGAGGATTGGATAGGATAGAGGATATTATAGGATAGAGGATATGATACGATAGCGGATAGGATATAATGGAGTATAGGATAGTAATGAGGATAGGATAGCGTTGAGGATAGGATAGGATAGAGGATAGGATAGGATAGAGGATAGGTTAGGATAGAGGATAGGATAGGATAGAGGATAGGATAGGATAGAGGATAGGATAGGATAGAGGATAGGATAGGATAGAGGATAGGATAGGATAGAGGATAGGATAGGATAGAGGATAGGATAGAGGATGGGATAGAGGATAGGATAGAGGATTGGATAGGATAGAGGATATTATAGGATAGAGGATATGATAGGATAGCGGATAGGATATAATGGAGTATAGGATAGGAATGAGGATAGGATAGCGTTGAGGATAGGATAGGATAGAGGATAGGATAGGATAGAGGGTAGGTTAGGATAGAGGATAGGATAGGATAGAGGATAGGATAGGAAAGAGGATAGGATAGGATAGAGGATAGGTTAGGATAGAGGATTGGATAGTATAAAGGATAGGTGAGGATAGAGAATAGGATAGCATTGAGGATAGGATAGGATAGTGGATAGGATAGGATAGAGCAGACGATAGAGGATAGGATAGGATAGAGGATAGGGTAGGAGATTGGATAGGATAGAGGATACGATAGGGTAGATGATATCATAGGCAAGAGGATAGGTTAGGATAGAGTATATGATAGAATAGAGGATAGGATAGCATAGAGGATAGGATAGAGGATAGGATAGGATAGAGGATAGGTCAGGATAGAGGATAGGATAGGATAGAGGATAGGATAGGATAGAGGATAGGATAGGATAGAGGATAGGATAGGATAGAGGATAGGATAGGATAGAGGATAGGATAGAGGATAGGATAGGATAGAGGATAGGATAGGATAGAGGATAGGATAGAGGATAGGATAGAGGATTGGATAGGATAGAGGATATTATAGGATAGAGGATATGATGGGATAGCGGATAGGATATAATGGAGTATAGGATAGGAATGAGGATAGGATAGCGTTGAGGATAGGATAGGATAGAGGATAGGGTAGGATAGAGGGTAGGTTAGGATAGAGGATATGATAGGATAGAGGATAGGGTAGGAAAGAGGATAGGATAGGATAGAAGATAGGTTAGGATAGAGGATTGGATAGTATAAAGGATAGGTGAGGATAGAGAATAGGATAGCATTGTGGATAGGATAGGATAGTGGATCGGATAGGATAGAGCAGACGATAGAGGATAGGATAGGATAGAGCAGACGATAGAGGATAGGATAGGATAGAGGATAGGGTAGGAGATTGGATAGGATAGAGGATAGGATAGGGTAGATGATATTATAGGCAAGAGGATAGGATATGATAGAGGATACGATATTATAGAGGATAGGATAGTATAGAGAATAGGATAGGATAGAGGATAGGTTAGGATAGAGTATAGGATAGGATAGAGGATAGGATAGGATAGAGGATAGGATAGGATAGAGGATAGGATAGGATAGAGGATAGGATAGGATAGAGGATAGGATAGAGGATTGGTTAGTATAAAGGATAGGAGAGGATAGAGGATAGGATAGGATTGAGGATAGGATAGGATAGAGGATAGGATAGGATAGAGCATAGGATAGGATAGGATAGAGGATAGGATAGGATAGAGCATAGGATAGGATAGGATTGAGGGTAGGATAGGATAGAGGATAGGATAGGATAGAGGATAGGATAGGATAGAGGATAGGATAGAGGATAGGATAGGATAGAGGATATGATAGAGGATAGGATAGACGATTGGATAGGATAGAGGATATTATAGGATAGAGGATATAATACGATAGCGGATAGGATATAATGGAGTATACGATAGTAATGAGGATAGGATAGCGTTGAGGATAGGATAGGATAGACGATAGGATAGGATAGAGGATAGGATAGGATAGAGGATAGGATAGGATAGAGGATAGGTTAGGATAGAGGATAGGATAGGATAGAGGATAGGATAGGATAGAGGATAGGATACGATAGAGGATAGGATAGGATAGAGGATAGGATAGGATAGAGGATAGGATAGAGGATAGGATAGAGGATTGGATAGGATAGAGGATATGATAGGATAGCGGATAGGATATAATGGAGTATAGGATAGGAATGAGGATAGGATAGGGTTCAGGATAGGATAGGATAGAGGATAGGATAGGATAGAGGATAGGTTAGGATAGAGGATAGGATAGGATAGAGGATAGGATAGGATAGAGGATAGGATAGGATAGAGGATAGGATAGAATAAAGGATAGGATAGGATAGAGGATAGGATAGGATAGAGGATAGGATAGGATTGAGGATAGGATAGAGGATTGGTTAGTATAAAGGATAGGAGAGGATAGAGGATAGGATAGGATAGAGGATGGGATAGGATAGAGTATAGAATAGGATAGAGCATAGGATAGGATAGGATTGATGGTAGGATAGGATAGATGATAGGATAGGATTGATGGTAGGATAGGATAGATGATAGGATAGGATAGAGGATAGGATAGGGGATTGTATAGGATAGAGGACAGGAGACGATAGATGATAAGATAGGCGATTGGATAGGATGGAGGAAAGGAGACGATAGAGATTGGATAGGATAGATGATATAATAGGAAAGAGGATAGGATATGATAGAGGATACGATATTATAGAGGATAGGACAGGATAGAGGATAGGATAGGATAGAGGATAGGATAGGATAGAGGATAGGATAGGATAGAGGATAGGATAGGATAGAGGATAGGATAGGATAGAGGATAGGATAGGATAGAGGATAGGATAGGATAGAGGATAGGTTAGGATAGAGGATAGGATAGGATAGTGGATAGGATAGGATAGAGCAGACGATAGAGGATAGGATAGGATCGAGGATAGGATAGGGGATTGGATAGGATAGAGGATAGGAGACGATGGAGGATAGGATAGGATAGAGGATAGGATAGGATAGACGATTGGATAAGATAGAGGATAGGTTAGGATAGAGGATAGGATAGGATAGGATAGAGGATAGGATAGGATAGAGGATAGGATAGGATAGAGGATAGGATAGGATAGAGGATAGGATAGGACAGAGGATAGGATATTATAGAGGATAGGATAGGATAGAGGATAGGATAGGATAGAGGATAGGATAGGATAGAGGACAGGATAGGATAGAGGATAGGATAGGATAGAGGATAGGATAGAGGATTGGTTAGTATAAAGGATAGGAGAGGATAGAGGATAGGATAGGATAGAGGATAGGATAGAGGATAGGATAGGATAGAGGATATGATAGAGGATAGGATAGAGGATTGGATAGGATAGAGGATATTATAGGATAGAGGATATGATACGATAGCGGATAGGATATAATGGAGTATAGGATAGTAATGAGGATAGGATAGCGTTGAGGATAGGATAGCGTTGAGGATAGGATAGGATAGAGGATAGGATAGGATAGAGGATAGGATAGGATAGAGGATAGGTCAGGATAGAGGATAGGATAGGATAGAGGATAGGATAGGATAGAGGATAGGATAGGATAGAGGATAGGATAGGATAGAGGATAGGATAGGATAGAGGATAGGATAGAGGATAGGATAGGATAGAGGATAGGATAGGATAGAGGATAGGATAGAGGATAGGATAGAGGATTGGATAGGATAGAGGATATTATAGGATAGAGGATATGATGGGATAGCGGATAGGATATAATGGAGTATAGGATAGGAATGAGGATAGGATAGCGTTGAGGATAGGATAGGATAGAGGATAGGGTAGGATAGAGGGTAGGTTAGGATAGAGGATATGATAGGATAGAGGATAGGGTAGGAAAGAGGATAGGATAGGATAGAGGATAGGTTAGGATAGAGGATTGGATAGTATAAAGGATAGGTGAGGATAGAGAATAGGATAGCATTGTGGATAGGATAGGATAGTGGATAGGATAGGAGAGAGCAGACGATAGAGGATAGGATAGGATAGAGCAGACGATAGAGGATAGGATAGGATAGAGGATAGGGTAGGAGATTGGATAGGATAGAGGATAGGATAGGGTAGATGATATTATAGGCAAGAGGATAGGATATGATAGAGGATACGATATTATAGAGAATAGGATAGTATAGAGAATAGGATAGGATAGAGGATAGGTTAGGATAGAGTATAGGATAGGATAGAGGATAGGATAGGATAGAGGATAGGATAGGATAGAGGATAGGATAGGATAGAGGATAGGATAGGATAGAGGATAGGATAGAGGATTGGTTAGTATAAAGGATAGGAGAGGATAGAGGATAGGATAGGATTGAGGATAGGATAGGATAGAGGATAGGATAGGATAGAGCATAGGATAGGATAGGATTGAGGGTAGGATAGGATAGAGGATAGGATAGGATAGAGGATAGGATAGGATAGAGGATAGGATAGAGGATAGGATAGGATAGAGGATATGATAGAGGATAGGATAGACGATTGGATAGGATAGAGGATATTATAGGATAGAGGATATAATACGATAGCGGATAGGATATAATGGAGTATACGATAGTAATGAGGATAGGATAGCGTTGAGGATAGGATAGGATAGACGATAGGATAGGATAGAGGATAGGATAGGATGGAGGATAGGTTAGGATAGAGGATAGGATAGGATAGAGGATAGGATAGGATAGAGGATAGGATACGATAGAGGATAGGATAGGATAGAGGATAGGATAGGATAGAGGATAGGATAGAGGATAGGATAGAGGATTGGATAGGATAGAGGATATGATAGGATAGCGGATAGGATATAATGGAGTATAGGATAGGAATGAGGATAGGATAGGGTTCAGGATAGGATAGGATAGAGGATAGGATAGGATAGAGGATAGGTTAGGATAGAGGATAGGATAGGATAGAGGATAGGATAGGATAGAGGATAGGATAGGATAGAGGATAGGATAGAATAGAGGATAGGATAGGATAGAGGATAGGATAGGATAGAGGATAGGATAGGATAGAGGATGGGATAGGATAGAGGATAGGATATAATGGAGTATAGGATAGGAATGATAATAGGATAGGGTTGAGGATAGGATAGGATAGAGGTTAGGATAGTGTAGAGAATAGGATAGGATAGAGGATAGGATTGGATACAGTATAGAATAGGATAGAGCATAGGATAGGATAGGATTGAGGATAGTATAGGATAGGGGATAGGATAGGATAGGATAGGGGATAGGATAGGATAGAGGATATTATAGGAAAGAGGATAGGATATGATAGAGGATAGGATAGGATAGAGGATAGGATAGGATAGAGGATAGGATAGGATAGAGGGTAGGATAGGATAGAGGATAGGATAGGATAGGATAGAGGATAGGATAGGATAGGATAGAGGAAAGGATTGGATAGAGGATAGGATAGGATAGAGAATAGGATAGGATAGAGGATAGGATAGGATTGAGGATAGGATAGGATAGAGGATAGGATAGGATAGAGGATAGGATAGGATAGAGGATAGGATATGATAGAGGAAACGATATTATAGAGAATAGGATAGGAGAGAGGATAGGATAGGATAGAGGATAGGATAGCAAAGCGGATAGGATAGGATAGGATACAGGATAGGATATCAAAGCGGATAGGATAGGATAGAGGATAGGATAGCAAAGCGGATAGGATAGGATAGGATACAGGATAGGATATCAAAGCGGATAGGATAGGATGTAGGATTAGATAGGATAGAGGATAGGATAGGATAGAGGATAGGATAGGATAGATGATATTATAGGATAGAGGATAGAATATGATAGAGGATACGATATTATACAGGATACGATAGGATAGAGGATTGGATAGGGGATTGGATAGGATAGAGGATAGGATAGGATAGAGGATAGGATAGGATAGAGGATAGGATAGGATAGGATAGAGGATAGGATAGGATAGAGGATAGGATAGGATAGAGGATAGGATAGAGGATAGGATAGAGGATTGGATAGGATAGAGGATATTATAGGATAGAGGATATGAGAGGATAGCGGATAGGATATAATGGAGTATAGGATAGTAATGAGGATAGGATAGCGTTGAGGATTGGATAGGATAGAGGATATTATAGGATAGAGGATATGATACGATAGCGGATAGGATAGCGTTGAGGATTGGATAGGATAGAGGATATTATAGGATAGAGGATATGATACGATAGCGGATAGGATATAATGGAGTATAGGATAGTAATGAGGATAGGATAGCGTTGAGGATAGGATAGGATAGAGGATAGGTTAGGATAGAGGATAGGATAGGATAGAGGATAGGATAGGATAGAGGATAGGATAGGATAGAGGATAGGTTAGGATAGAGGATAGGATACGATAGAGGATAGGATAGGATAGAGGATAGGATAGGATAGAGTATAGAATAGGATAGAGCATAGGATAGGATAGGATTGAGGGTAGGATAGGATAGAGGATAGGATAGGATAGAGGATAGGATAGGGGATTGGATAGGATAGAGGACAGGAGACGATAGAAGATAAGATAGGGGATTGGATAGGATAGAGGAAAGGAGACGATAGAGATTGGATAGGATAGATGATATTATAGGAAAGAGGATAGGATATGATAGAGGATACGATATTATAGAGGATAGGACAGGATAGAGGATAGGATAGGATAGAGGATAGGATAGGATAGAGGATATGATAGGGGATTGGATAGGATAGAGGATAGGAGACGATGGAGGATAGGATAGGATAGAGGATTGGATAGGGTAGAGGATTGGATACTATAAAGGATAGGTGAGGATAGAGAATAGGATAGCATTGAGGATAGGATAGGATAGTGGATAGGATAGGATAGAGCAGACGATAGAGGATAGGATAGGATAGAGGATAGGGTAGGGGATTGGATAGGATAGAGGATAGGATAGGGTAGATGATATTATAGGCAAGAGGATAGGATATGATAGAGGATACGATATTATAGAGGATAGGATAGGATAGAGGATAGGATAGGATAGAGGATAGGATAGGATAGAGGATAGGATAGGATAGAGGATAGGATAGGATAGAGGATAGGATAGGATAGAAGATAGGATAGGATAGAGGATAGGATAGGATAGAGGATACGATAGGATAGGATAGAGGATACGATAGGATAGGATAGAGGATACGATAGGATAGAGGAGAGGATTGGATAGAGGATAGGATAGAGGATAGGATAGAGGATTGGATAGGATAGAGGATATGATAGGATAGCGGATAGGATATAATGGAGTATAGGATAGGAATGAGGATAGGATAGGGTTCAGGATAGGATAGGATAGAGGATAGGATAGGATAGAGGATATGTTAGGATAGAGGATAGGATAGGATAGAGGATAGGATAGGATAGAGGATAGGATAGGATAGGATAGAGGATAGGATAGAGCAGACGATAGAGGATAGGATAGGATCGAGGATAGGATAGGGGATTGGATAGGATAGAGGATAGGAGACGATGGAGGATAGGATAGGATAGAGGATAGGATAGGATAGAGGATTGGATAGTATAAAGGATAGGTGAGGATAGAGAATAGGATAGCATTGAGGATAGAATAGGATAGTGGATAGGATAGGATAGAGGATAGGATAGGATAGGATAGAGGATAGGATAGGATAGAGGATAGGATAGGATAGAGGATAGGATAGGATATAGGATAGGGTAGGAAAGAGGATAGGATAGGATAGAGGATAGGTTAGGATAGAGGATTGGATAGTATAAAGGATAGGTGAGGATAGAGAATAGGATAGCATTGTGGATAGGATAGGATAGTGGATAGGATAGGATAGAGCAGACGATAGAGGATAGGATAGGATAGAGCAGACGATAGAGGATAGGATAGGATAGAGGATAGGGTAGGAGATTGGATAGGATAGAGGATAGGATAGGGTAGATGATATTATAGGCAAGAGGATAGGATATGATAGAGGATACGATATTATAGAGGATAGGATAGTATAGAGAATAGGATAGGATAGAGGATAGGTTAGGATAGAGTATAGGATAGGATAGAGGATAGGATAGGATAGAGGATAGGATAGGATAGAGGATAGGATAGGATAGAGGATAGGATAGGATAGAGGATAGGATAGAGGATTGGTTAGTATAAAGGATAGGAGAGGATAGAGGATAGGATAGGATTGAGGATAGGATAGGATAGAGGATAGGATAGGATAGAGCATAGGATAGGATAGGATTGAGGGTAGGATAGGACAGAGGATAGGATAGGATAGAGGATAGGATAGGATAGAGGATAGGATAGAGGATAGGATAGGATAGAGGATATGATAGAGGATAGGATAGACGATTGGATAGGATAGAGGATATTATAGGATAGAGGATATAATACGATAGCGGATAGGATATAATGGAGTATACGATAGTAATGAGGATAGGATAGCGTTGAGGATAGGATAGGATAGACGATAGGATAGGATAGAGGATAGGATAGGATAGAGGATAGGTTAGGATAGAGGATAGGATAGGATAGAGGATAGGATAGGATAGAGGATAGGATACGATAGAGGATAGGATAGGATAGAGGATAGGATAGGATAGAGGATAGGATAGAGGATAGGATAGAGGATAGGATAGAGGATTGGATAGGATAGAGGATATGATAGGATAGCGGATAGGATATAATGGAGTATAGGATAGGAATGAGGATAGGATAGGGTTCAGGATAGGATAGGATAGAGGATAGGATAGGATAGAGGATAGGTTAGGATAGAGGATAGGATAGGATAGAGGATAGGATAGGATAGAGGATAGGATAGGATAGAGGATAGGATAGAATAGAGGATAGGATAGGATAGAGGATAGGATAGGATAGAGGATAGGATAGGATAGAGGATGGGATAGGATACAGGATAGGATATAATGGAGTATAGGATAGGAATGATAATAGGATAGGGTTGAGGATAGGATAGGATAGAGGTTAGGATAGTGTAGAGAATAGGATAGGATAGAGGATAGGATTGGATACAGTATAGAATAGGATAGAGCATAGGATAGGATAGGATTGAGGATAGGATAGGATAGGGGATAGGATAGGATAGGATAGATGATAGGATAGGATAGAGGATATTATAGGAAAGAGGATAGGATATGATAGAGGATAGGATAGGATAGAGGATAGGATACGATAGAGGATAGGATAGGATAGAGGGTAGGATAGGATAGAGGATAGGATAGGATAGGATAGAGGATAGGATAGGATAGGATAGAGGAAAGGATTGGATAGAGGATAGGATAGGATAGAGAATAGGATAGGATAGAGGATAGGATAGGATTGAGGATAGGATAGGATAGAGGATAGGATAGGATAGAGGATAGGATAGGATAGAGGATAGGATATGATAGAGGAAACGATATTATAGAGAATAGGATAGGAGAGAGGATAGGATAGGATAGAGGATAGGATAGCAAAGCGGATAGGATAGGATAGGATACAGGATAGGATATCAAAGCGGATAGGATAGGATAGAGGATAGGATAGCAAAGCGGATAGGATAGGATAGGATACAGGATAGGATATCAAAGCGGATAGGATAGGATGTAGGATTAGATAGGATAGAGGATAGGATAGGATAGAGGATAGGATAGGATAGATGATATTATAGGATAGAGGATAGAATATGATAGAGGATACGATATTATACAGGATACGATAGGATAGAGGATTGGATAGGGGATTGGATAGGATAGAGGATAGGATAGGATAGAGGATAGGATAGGATAGAGGATAGGATAGAGGATAGGATAGAGGATTGGATAGGATAGAGGATATTATAGGATAGAGGATATGAGAGGATAGCGGATAGGATATAATGGAGTATAGGATAGTAATGAGGATAGGATAGCGTTGAGGATTGGATAGGATAGAGGATATTATAGGATAGAGGATATGATACGATAGCGGATAGGATATAATGGAGTATAGGATAGTAATGAGGATAGGATAGCGTTGAGGATAGGATAGGATAGAGGATAGGTTAGGATAGAGGATAGGATAGGATAGAGGATAGGATAGGATAGAGGATAGGATAGGATAGAGGATAGGATAGGATAGAGGATAGGTTAGGATAGAGGATAGGATACGATAGAGGATAGGATAGGATAGAGGATAGGATAGGATAGAGTATAGAATAGGATAGAGCATAGGATAGGATAGGATTGAGGGTAGGATAGGATAGAGGATAGGATAGGATAGAGGATAGGATAGGGGATTGGATAGGATAGAGGACAGGAGACGATAGAAGATAAGATAGGGGATTGGATAGGATAGAGGAAAGGAGACGATAGAGATTGGATAGGATAGATGATATTATAGGAAAGAGGATAGGATATGATAGAGGATACGATATTATAGAGGATAGGACAGGATAGAGGATAGGATAGGATAGAGGATAGGATAGGATAGAGGATATGATAGGGGATTGGATAGGATAGAGGATAGGAGACGATGGAGGATAGGATAGGATAGAGGATTGGATAGGGTAGAGGATTGGATACTATAAAGGATAGGTGAGGATAGAGAATAGGATAGCATTGAGGATAGGATAGGATAGTGGATAGGATAGGATAGAGCAGACGATAGAGGATAGGATAGGATAGAGGATAGGGTAGGGGATTGGATAGGATAGAAGATAGGATAGGATAGAGGATAGGATAGGATAGAGGATACGATAGGATAGGATAGAGGATACGATAGGATAGGATAGAGGATACGATAGGATAGAGGAGAGGATTGGATAGAGGATAGGATAGAGGATAGGATAGAGGATTGGATAGGATAGAGGATATGATAGGATAGCGGATAGGATATAATGGAGTATAGGATAGGAATGAGGATAGGATAGGGTTCAGGATAGGATAGGATAGAGGATAGGATAGGATAGAGGATATGCTAGGATAGAGGATAGGATAGGATAGAGGATAGGATAGGATAGAGGATAGGATAGGATAGGATAGAGGATAGGATAGAGCAGACGATAGAGGATAGGATAGGATCGAAGATAGGATAGGGGATTGGATAGGATAGAGGATAGGAGACGATGGAGGATAGGATAGGATAGAGGATAGGATAGGATAGAGGATTGGATAGTATAAAGGATAGGTGAGGATAGAGAATAGGATAGCATTGAGGATAGAATAGGATAGTGGATAGGATAGGATAGAGCAGACAATAGAGGATAGGATAGGATAGAGGATAGGATAGGATAGAGGATAGGATAGGATAGAGGATAGGATAGGATAGAGGATAGGATATGATCGAGGATAGGATAGGATAGAGGATAGGAATGGATAGAGGATAGGATAGAGGATAGGATAGGATAGAGGATAGGATAGGATAGAGGATATGATAGGATAGAGGATAGGATGGGATAGAGGATAGGATAGGATATAGGATAGGATAGAGGATAGGATAGGATAGAGGATAGGATAGGATAGAGGATAGGATAGGATAGAGGATAGGATAGGATAGAGGATAGGATAGGATAGAGGATAGGATAGGATAGAGGATAGGATAGAGGATTGGTTAGTATAAAGGATAGGAGAGGATAGAGGATAGGATAGGATTGAGGATAGGATAGGATAGAGGATAGGAATGGATAGAGGATAGGATAGAGGATAGGATAGGATAGAGGATAGGATAGGATAGAGGATATGATAGGATAGAGGATAGGATGGGATAGAGGATAGGATAGGATATAGGATAGGATAGAGGATAGGATAGGATAGAGGATAGGATAGGATAGAGGATAGGATAGGATAGAAGATTGGATAGGATGGAGGATAGGATAGGATAGAGGATAGGATAGGATAGAGGATAGGATAGGATAGAGGATAGGATAGGATAGAGGATAGGATAGGATAGAAGATAGGATAGGATAGAGGATAGGATAGGATAGAGGATAGGATAGGATAGAGGATAGGATAGAGGATTGGTTAGTATAAAGGATAGGAGAGGATAGAGGATAGGATAGGATTGAGGATAGGATAGGATAGAGGATAGGATAGGATAGAGGATAGGATAGGATAGAGGATAGGATAGGACAGAGGATAGGATAGGATAGAGGATAGGATAGGATAGAGGATAGGATAGGATAGGATAGAGGATAGGATAGGATAGAGGATAGGATAGGATAGAGGATAGGATAGGATAGAGGATAGGATAGGATAGAGGATAGGATAGGATAGAGGATAGGATAGAGGATAGGATAGAGGATAGGATAGAGGATAGGATAGAGGATAGGATAGAGGATAGGATAGAGGATATGATAGGATAGCGGATAGGATATAATGGAGTATAGGATAGGAATGAGGATAGGATAGGGTTCAGGATAGGATAGGATAGAGGATAGGATAAGATAGAGGATAGGTTAGGATAGAGTATAGGATAGGATAGGATAGAGGATAGGATAGGATAGGATAGAGGATAGGATAGGATAGAGGATAGGAGAGGATAGAGGATAGGATAGGATAGAGGATAGGATAGGATAGAGGATAGGATAGGATAGAGGATAGGATAGAGGATTGGTTAGTATAAAGGATAGGAGAGGATAGAGGATAGGATAGGATAGAGGATAGGATAGAGGATAGGATAGGATAGAGGATATGATAGAGGATAGGATAGCGGATTGGATAGGATAGAGGATATTATAGGATAGAGGATATGATACGATAGCGGATAGGATATAATGGAGTATAGGATAGTAATGAGGATAGGATAGCGTTGAGGATAGGATAGGATAGAGGATAGGATAGGATAGAGGGTAGGTTAGGATAGAGGATAGGATAGGATAGAGGATAGGATAGGATAGAGGATAGGTTAGGATAGAGGATAGGATAGGATAGAGGATAGGATAGGATAGAGGATAGGATAGGATAGAGGATAGCATAGGATAGAGGATAGGATAGGATAGAGGATAGGATAGAGGATAGGATAGGATAGAGGATAGAATAGAGGATAGGATAGAGGATTGGATAGGATAGAGGATATTATAGGATAGAGGATATGATAGGATAGCGGATAGGATATAATGGAGTATAGGATAGGAATGAGGATAGGATAGCGTTGAGGATAGGATAGGATAGAGGATAGGATAAGATAGAGGGTAGGTTAGGATAGAGGATAGGATAGGATAGAGGATAGGATAAGAAAGAGGATAGGATAGGATAGAGGATAGGTTAGGATAGAGGATTGGATAGTATTAAGGATAGGTGAGGATAGAGAATAGGATAGCATTGAGGATAGGATAGGATAGTGGATAGGATAGGATAGAGCAGACGATAGAGGATAGGATAGGATAGAGGATAGGGTAGGAGATTGGATAGGATAGAGGATACGATAGGGTAGATGATATCATAGGCAAGAGGATAGGATATGATGAAGATACGATATTATAGAGGATAGGATAGGATAGAGAATAGGATAGGATAGAGGATAGGTTAGGATAGAGTATAGGATAGGATAGAGGATAGGATAGCATAGAGGATAGGATAGGATAGAGGATAGGATAGGATAGAGGATAGGATAGGATAGAGGATAGGATAGGATAGGATAGAATATAGGAAAGGATAGAGGATATGATAGGATAGATGATAGGATAGGATAGGATAGAGGATAGGATAGGATAGAGGATAGGATAGGATAGAGGATAGGATAGGATAGAGGATAGGATAGGATAGAGGATAGGATAGGATAGAGTATAGAATAGGAAAAAGCATAGGATAGGATATGATTGAGGATAGGATAGGATAGAGGATAGGATAGGATAGAGGATAGGTTGGGGATTGGATAGGATAGAGGACAGGAGACGATAGAAGATAAGATAGGGGATTGGATAGGATAGAGGGCAGGTGACGATAGAGGATAAGATAGGGGATTTGCTAGGATAGAGGACAGGGGACGATAGAGATTGGATAGGATAGATGATATTATAGGATACAGGATAGGATAGGATAGAGAATAGGATAGGGGATTGGATAGGATAGAGGATAGGAGACGATGGAAGATAGGATAGGATGTAGGATTGGCTAGGATAGAGGATAGGATACGATAGAGGATAGGATAGGATAGAGGATAGGATAGGCTAGAGGATAGGATAGGATAGAGGATAGGATAGGGTAGAGGATAGGATAGGATAGAGGATAGGATGGGATAGAGGATAGGATAGCATAGCGGATAGGATAGGATGTAGGATTGGATAGGATAGAGGATAGGATGCGATAGAGGATAGAATAGGAAAGAGCATAGGATAGGATAGGATTGAGGATATGATAGGATAGAGGATAGGTTGGGGATTGGATAGGATAGAGGATTGGAGACGATGGAGGATAGGACAGGATGTAGGATTGGATAGGATAGAGGATAGGATAGGATAGAGGATAGGGTAGGGGATTGGATAGGATAGAGGATAGGAGACGATGGACGATAGGATAGGATAGAGGATAGGATAGAGGATTGGTTAGTATATAGGATAGGAGAGGATACAGGACAGGATAGGATTCAGGATAGGATAGGATAGAGGATAGGATAGGATAGAGGATATGCTAGGATAGAGGATAGGATAGGATAGAGGATAGGATAGGATAGAGGATAGGATAGGATAGAGGATAGGATAGGATAGAGGATAGGATAGGATAGAGGATAGGATAGGATAGAGTATAGAATAGGAAAGAGCATAGGGTAGGATATGATGGAGGATAGGATAGGATAGAGGATAGGATAGGATAGAGGATAGGTTGGGGATTGGATAGGATAGAGGACAGGAGACGATAGAAGATAAGATAGGGGATTGGATAGGATAGAGGGCAGGTGACGATAGAGGATAAGATAGGGGATTTGCTAGGATAGAGGACAGGGGACGATAGTGATTGGATAGGATAGATGATATTATAGGATACAGGATAGGATAGGATAGAGAATAGGATAGGGGATTGGATAGGATAGAGGATAGGAGACGATGGAAGATAGGATAGGATGTAGGATTGGATAGGATAGAGGATAGGATACGATAGAGGATAGGATAGGATAGAGGATAGGATAGGCTAGAGGATAGGATAGGATGTAGGATTGGATAGGATAGAGGATAGGATAGGATAGAGGATAGGATAGGGGATTGGATAGGATAGAGGATAGGAGACGATGGAGGATAGGATAGGATAGAGGATAGGATAGGATAGAGGATTGGATAGTATAAAGGATAGGTGAGGATAGAGAATAGGATAGCATTGAGGAGAGGATAGGATAGTGGATAGGATAGGATAGAGCAGACGATAGAGGATAGGATAGGATCGAGGATAGGATAGGGGATTGGATAGGATAGAGGATAGGAGACGATGGAGGATAGGATAGGATAGAGGATAGGATAGGATAGAGGATTGGATAGTATAAAGGATAGGTGAGGATAGAGAATAGGATAGCATTGAGGATAGAATAGGATAGTGGATAGGATAGGATAGAGCAGACAATAGAGGATAGGATAGGATAGAGGATAGGATAGGATAGGATAGAGGATAGTATAGGATAGAGGATAGGATAGGATAGAGGATAGGATAGGATAGAGGATAGGATAGCATAGAGGATAGGATAGGATAGCGGATAGGATAGGATAGAGGATAGGATAGGATAGAAGATTGGATAGGATGGAGGATAGGATAGGATAGAGGATAGGATAGGATAGAGGATAGGATAGGATAGAGGATTGGATAGTATAAAGGATAGGTGAGGATAGAGAATAGGATAGCATTGAGGATAGGATAGGATAGTGGATAGGATAGGATAGAGCAGACGATAGAGGATAGGATAGGATAGAGGATAGGGTAGGAGATTGGATAGGATAGGGGATACGATAGGGTAGATGATATCATAGGCAAGAGGATAGGATATGATAGAGGATACGATATTATAGAGGATAGGATAGGATAGAGAATAGGATAGGATAGAGGATAGGTTAGGATAGAGTATAGGATAGCATAGAGGATAGGATAGCATAGAGGATAGGATAGGATAGAGGATAGGATAGGATAGAGGATAGGATAGGATAGAGGATAGGATAGGATAGGATAGTGGATAGGATAGGATAGAGGATAGGATAGGATAGAGGATAGGATAGGATAGAGGATAGGATAGGATAGGATAGAGGATAGGATAGGATAGAGGAAGGGATAGGATAGAGGATAGGATAGGATAGAGGATAGGATAGGATAGAGGATAGGATATGATAGAGGATAGGATAGGATAGAGGATAGGATAGGATAGAGGATAGGATAGGATAGAGTATAGAATAGGAAAGAGCATAGGATAGGATATGATGGAGGATAGGATAGGATAGAGGATAGGATAGGATAGAGGATAGGTTGGGGATTGGATAGGATAGAGGACAGGAGACGATAGAAGATAAGATAGGGGATTGGATAGGATAGAGGGCAGGTGACGATAGAGGATAAGATAGGGGATTTGCTAGGATAGAGGACAGGGGACGATAGAGATTGGATAGGATAGATGATATTATAGGATACAGGATAGGATAGGATAGAGAATAGGATAGGGGATTGGATAGGATAGAGGATAGGAGACGATGGAAGATAGGATAGGATGTAGGATTGGATAGGATAGAGGATAGGATACGATAGAGGATAGGATAGGATAGAGGATAGGATAGGCTAGAGGATAGGATAGGATAGAGAATAGGATAGGGTAGAGGATAGGATAGCATAGCGGATAGGATAGGATGTAGGATTGGATAGGATAGAGGATAGGATAGGATAGAGGATAGGATAGGGGATTGGATAGGATAGAGGATAGGAGACGATGGAGGATAGGATAGGATAGAGGATAGGATAGGATAGAGGATTGGATAGTATAAAGGATAGGTGAGGATAGAGAATAGGATAGCATTGAGGAGAGGATAGGATAGTGGATAGGATAGGATAGAGCAGACGATAGAGGATAGGATAGGATCGAGGATAGGATAGGGGATTGGATAGGATAGAGGATAGGAGACGATGGAGGATAGGATAGGATAGAGGATAGGATAGGATAGAGGATTGGATAGTATAAAGGATAGGTGAGGATAGAGAATAGGATAGCATTGAGGATAGAATAGGATAGTGGATAGGATAGGATAGAGCAGACGATAGAGGATAGGATAGGATAGAGGATAGGGTAGGAGATTGGATAGGATAGAGGATACGATAGGGTAGATGATATCATAGGCAAGAGGATTGGATATGATAGAGGATACGATATTATAGAGGATAGGATAGGATAGAGAATAGGATAGGATAGAGGATAGGTTAGGATAGAGTATAGGATAGGATAGAGGATAGGATAGCATAGAGGATAGGATAGGATAGAGGATAGGATAGGATAGAGGATAGGATAGGATAGAGGATAGGATAGGATAGGATAGTGGATAGGATAGGATAGAGGATAGGATAGGATAGAGGATAGGATAGGATAGAGGATAGGATAGGATAGGATAGAGGATAGGATAGGATAGAGGATAGGATAGGATAGAGGATAGGATAGGATAGAGGATAGGATAGGATAGAGGATAGGATATGATAGAGGATAGGATAGGATAGAGGATAGGATAGGATAGAAGATTGGATAGGATGGAGGATAGGATAGGATAGAGGATAGGATAGGATAGAGGATAGGATAGGATAGAGGATAGGATAGGATAGAGGATAGGATAGGATAGAGGATAGGATAGAGGATTGGTTAGTATAAAGGATAGGAGAGGATAGAGGATAGGATAGGATTAAGGATAGGATAGGATAGAGGATAGGATAGGGGATTGGATAGGATAGAGGATAGGAGACGATGGAGGATAGGATAGGATAGAGGATAGGATAGGATAGAGGATTGGATAGTATAAAGGATAGGTGAGGATAGAGAATAGGATAGCATTGAGGAGAGGATAGGATAGTGGATAGGATAGGATAGAGCAGACGATAGAGGATAGGATAGGATCGAGGATAGGATAGGGGATTGGATAGGATAGAGGATAGGAGACGATGGAGGATAGGATAGGATAGAGGATAGGATAGGATAGAGGATTGGATAGTATAAAGGATAGGTGAGGATAGAGAATAGGATAGCATTGAGGATAGAATAGGATAGTGGATAGGATAGGATAGAGCAGACAATAGAGGATAGGATAGGATAGAGGATAGGATAGGATAAAGGATAGGATAGGATAGAGGATATGATAGGATAGAAGATAGGATAGGATAGAGGATACGATAGGATAGAGGATAGGATAGCATAGAGGATAGGATAGGATAGAGGATAGGATAGGATAGAGGATAGGATAGGATAGAAGATTGGATAGGATGGAGGATAGGATAGGATAGAGGATAGGATAGGATAGAGGATAGGATAGGATAGAGGATAGGATAGGATAGAGGATAGGATAGGATAGAGGATAGGATAGGATAGAGGATAGGATAGGATAGAGGATAGGATAGGATAGAGGATAGGATAGGATAGAGGATAGGATAGGATAGAGGATAGGATAGAGGATTGGTCAGTATAAAGGATAGGAGAGGATAGAGGATAGGATAGGATTGAGGATAGGATAGGATAGAGGATAGGATAGGATAGGATAGAGGATAGGATAGGATAGAGGATAGGATAGGACAGAGGATAGGATAGGATAGAGGATAGGATAGGATAGAGGATAGGATAGGATAGGATAGAGGATAGGATAGGATAGAGGATAGGATAGGATAGAGGATAGGATAGGATAGAGGATAGGATAGGATAGAGGATAGGATAGGATAGAGGATAGGATAGGATAGAGGATAGGATAGGATAGAGGATAGGATAGGATAGAGGATAGGATAGGATAGAGGATAGGATAGAGGATAGGATAGAGGATAGGATAGAGGATAGGATAGAGGATAGGATAGGATAGAGGATAGGATAGGATAGAGGATAGGATAGGATAGAGGATATGATAGGATAGGATAGAGGATAGGATAGGATAGAGGATATGATAGGATAGAGGATAGGATGGGATAGAGGATAGGATAGGATATAGGATAGGATAGAGGATAGGATAGGATAGAGGATAGGATAGGATAGAGGATAGGATAGGGTAGAGGATAGGATAGCATAGAGGATATGATAGGATAGAGGATAGGATAGGATAGAGGATAGGATAGGATAGAAGATTTGATAGGATGGAGGATAGGATAGGATAGATGATAGGATAGGATAGAGGATAGGATAGGATAGAGGATAGGATAGGATAGAGGATAGGATAGGATAGAGGATTGGATAGTATAAAGGATAGGTGAGGATAGAGAATAGGATAGCATTGAGGAGAGGATAGGATAGTGGATAGGATAGGATAGAGCAGACGATAGAGGATAGGATAGGATCGAGGATAGGATAGGGGATTGGATAGGATAGAGGATAGGAGACGATGGAGGATAGGATAGGATAGAGGATAGGATAGGATAGAGGATTGCATAGTATAAAGGATAGGTGAGGATAGAGAATAGGATAGCATTGAGGATAGAATAGGATAGTGGATAGGATAGGATAGAGCAGACAATAGAGGATAGGATAGGATAGAGGATAGGATAGGATAGAGGATAGGATAGGATAGAGGATAGGATAGAGGATAGGATAGGATAGAAGATAGGATAGGATAGAGGATAGGATAGGATAGAGGATAGGATAGCATAGAGGATATGATAGGATAGAGGATAGGATAGGATAGAGGATAGGATAGGATAGAAGATTTGATAGGATGGAGGATAGGATAGGATAGATGATAGGATAGGATAGAGGATAGGATAGGATAGAGGATAGGATAGGATAGAGGATAGGATAGGATAGAAGATAGGATAGGATAGAGGATAGGATAGGATAGAGGATAGGATAGAGGATTGGTTAGTATAAAGGATAGGAGAGGATAGAGGATAGGATAGGATTGAGGATAGGATAGGATAGAGGATAGGATAGGATAGAGGATAGGATAGGATAGGATAGAGGATAGGATAGGATAGAGGATAGGATAGGATAGAGGATAGGATAGGATAGAGGATAGGATAGGATAGAGGATAGGATAGGATAGAGGATAGGATAGGATAGAGGATAGGATAGAGGATAGGATAGAGGATAGGATAGAGGATAGGATAGAGGATAGGATAGAGGATATGATAGGATAGCGGATAGGATATAATGGAGTATAGGATAGGAATGAGGATAGGATAGGGTTCAGGATAGGATAGGATAGAGGATAGGATAAGATAGAGGATAGGTTTGGATAGAGGATAGGATAGGATAGAGGATAGGAGAGGATAGAGGATAGGATAGGATAGAGGATAGGATAGGATAGAGGATAGGATAGAGGATTGGTTAGTATAAAGGATAGGAGAGGATAGAGGATAGGATAGGATTGAGGATAGGATAGGATAGAGGATAGGATAGGATAGAGGATAGGATAGGATAGGATAGAGGATAGGATAGGATAGAGGATAGGATAGGATAGAGGATAGGATAGGATAGAGGATAGGATAGGATAGAGGATAGGATAGAGGATAGGATAGAGGATAGGATAGAGGATAGGATAGAGGATAGGATAGAGGATATGATAGGATAGCGGATAGGATATAATGGAGTATAGGATAGGAATGAGGATAGGATAGGGTTCAGGATAGGATAGGATAGAGGATAGGATAAGATAGAGGATAGGTTTGGATAGAGGATAGGATAGGATAGAGGATAGGAGAGGATAGAGGATAGGATAGGATAGAGGATAGGATAGGATAGAGGATAGGATAGGATAGAGGATAGGATAGAGGATTGGTTAGTATAAAGGATAGGAGAGGATAGAGGATAGGATAGGATAGAGGATAGGATAGAGGATAGGATAGGATAGAGGATATGATAGAGGATAGGATAGCGGATTGGATAGGATAGAGGATATTATAGGATAGAGGATATGATACGATAGCGGATAGGATATAATGGAGTATAGGATAGTAATGAGGATAGGATAGCGTTGAGGATAGAATAGGATAGAGGATAGGATAGGATAGAGGGTAGGTTAGGATAGAGGATAGGATAGGATAGAGGATAGGATAGGATAGAGGATAGGTTAGGATAGAGGATAGGATAGGATAGAGGATAGGATAGGACAGAGGATAGGATAGGATAGAGGATAGCATAGGATAGAGGATAGGATAGGATAGAGGATAGGATAGAGGATAGGATAGGATAGAGGATACGATATTATAGAGGATAGGACAGGATAGAGAATAGGATAGGATAGAGGATAGGTTAGGATAGAGTATAGGATAGGATAGAGGATAGGATGGCATAGAGGATAGGATAGGATAGAGGATAGGATAGGATAGAGGATAGGATAGGATAGAGGATAGGATAGGATAGGATAGAGGATAGGAAAGGATAGAGGATAGTAGAGGATAGAGGATAGGATAGGATAGGATAGAGGATAGGATAGGATAGAGGATAGGATAGGATAGAGGATAGGATAGGATAGAGGATAGGATAGGATAGAAGATTTGATAGGATGGAGGATAGGATAGGATAGATGATAGGATAGGATAGAGGATAGGATAGGATAGAGGATAGGATAGGATAGAGGATAGGATAGGATAGAAGATAGGATAGGATAGAGGATAGGATAGGATAGAGGATAGGATAGAGGATTGGTTAGTATAAAGGATAGGAGAGGATAGAGGATAGGATAGGATTGAGGATAGGATAGGATAGAGGATAGGATAGGATAGAGGATAGGATATGATAGGATAGAGGATAGGATAGGATAGAGGATAGGATAGGATAGAGGATAGGATAGGATAGAGGATAGGATAGGATAGAGGATAGGATAGGATAGAGGATAGGATAGAGGATAGGATAGAGGATAGGATAGAGGATAGGATAGAGGATAGGATAGAGGATATGATAGGATAGCGGATAGGATATAATGGAGTATAGGATAGGAATGAGGATAGGATAGGGTTCAGGATAGGATAGGATAGAGGATAGGATAAGATAGAGGATAGGTTTGGATAGAGGATAGGATAGGATAGAGGATAGGAGAGGATAGAGGATAGGATAGGATAGAGGATAGGATAGGATAGAGGATAGGATAGGATAGAGGATAGGATAGAGGATTGGTTAGTATAAAGGATAGGAGAGGATAGAGGATAGGATAGGATAGAGGATAGGATAGAGGATAGGATAGGATAGAGGATATGATAGAGGATAGGATAGCGGATTGGATAGGATAGAGGACATTATAGGATAGAGGATATGATACGATAGCGGATAGGATATAATGGAGTATAGGATAGTAATGAGGATAGGATAGCGTTGAGGATAGAATAGGATAGAGGATAGGATAGGATAGAGGGTAGGTTAGGATAGAGGATAGGATAGGATAGAGGATAGGATAGGATAGAGGATAGGTTAGGATAGAGGATAGGATAGGATAGAGGATAGGATAGGACAGAGGATAGGATAGGATAGAGGATAGCATAGGATAGAGGATAGGATAGGATAGAGGATAGGATAGAGGATAGGATAGGATAGAGGATACGATATTATAGAGGATAGGACAGGATAGAGAATAGGATAGGATAGAGGATAGGTTAGGATAGAGTATAGGATAGGATAGAGGATAGGATGGCATAGAGGATAGGATAGGATAGAGGATAGGATAGGATAGAGGATAGGATAGGATAGAGGATAGGATAGGATAGGATAGAGGATAGGAAAGGATAGAGGATAGGATAGGATAGAGGATAGGATAGGATAGGATAGAGGATAGGATAGGATAGAGGATAGGATAGGATAGAGGATAGGATAGGATAGAGGATAGGATATGATAGAGGATAGGATAGGATAGAGGATAGGATAGGATAGAAGATTGGATAGGATGGAGGATAGGATAGGATAGAGGATAGGATAGGATAGAGGATAGGATAGGATAGAGGATAGGATAGGATAGAGGATAGGATAGGATAGAGGATAGGGTAGGAGATTGGATAGGATAGAGGATACGATAGGGTAGATGATATCATAGGCAAGAGGATAGGATATGATAGAGGATACGATATTATAGAGGATAGGATAGGATTGAGGATAGGATAGGATAGAGGATAGGATAGGGGATTGGATAGGATAGAGGATAGGAGACGATGGAGGATAGGATAGGAATGAGGATAGGATAGGGTTCAGGATAGGATAGGATAGAGGATAGGATAAGATAGAGGATAGGTTTGGATAGAGGATAGGATAGGATAGAGGATAGGAGAGGATAGAGGATAGGATAGGATAGAGGATAGGATAGGATAGAGGATAGGATAGGATAGAGGATAGGATAGAGGATTGGTTAGTATAAAGGATAGGAGAGGATAGAGGATAGGATAGGATAGAGGATAGGATAGAGGATAGGATAGGATAGAGGATATGATAGAGGATAGGATAGCGGATTGGATAGGATAGAGGATATTATAGGATAGAGGATATGATACGATAGCGGATAGGATATAATGGAGTATAGGATAGTAATGAGGATAGGATAGCGTTGAGGATAGGATAGGATAGAGGATAGGATAGGATAGAGGGTAGGTTAGGATAGAGGATAGGATAGGGTAGAGGATAGGATAGGATAGAGGATAGGTTAGGATAGAGGATAGGATAGGATAGAGGATAGGATAGGACAGAGGATAGGATAGGATAGAGGATAGCATAGGATAGAGGATAGGATAGGATAGAGGATAGGATAGAGGATAGGATAGGATAGAGGATACGATATTATAGAGGATAGGACAGGATAGAGAATAGGATAGGATAGAGGATAGGTTAGGATAGAGTATAGGATAGGATAGAGGATAGGATGGCATAGAGGATAGGATAGGATAGAGGATAGGATAGGATAGAGGATAGGATAGGATAGAGGATAGGATAGGATAGGATAGAGGATAGGAAAGGATAGAGGATAGGATAGGATAGAGGATAGGATAGGATAGGATAGAGGATAGGATAGGATAGAGGATAGGATAGGATAGAGGATAGGATAGGATAGAGGATAGGATATGATAGAGGATAGGATAGGATAGAGGATAGGATAGGATAGAAGATTGGATAGGATGGAGGATAGGATAGGATAGAGGATAGGATAGGATAGAGGATAGGATAGGATAGAGGATAGGATAGGATAGAGGATAGGGTAGGAGATTGGATAGGATAGAGGATACGATAGGGTAGATGATATCATAGGCAAGAGGATAGGATATGATAGAGGATACGATATTATAGAGGATAGGATAGGATTGAGGATAGGATAGGATAGAGGATAGGATAGGGGATTGGATAGGATAGAGGATAGGAGACGATGGAGGATAGGATAGGATAGAGGATAGGATAGGATAGAGGATTGGATAGTATAAAGGATAGGTGAGGATAGAGAATAGGATAGCATTGAGGAGAGGATAGGATAGTGGATAGGATAGGATAGAGCAGACGATAGAGAATAGGATAGGATCGAGGATAGGATAGGGGATTGGATAGGATAGACGATAGGAGACGATGGAGGATAGGATAGGATAGAGGATAGGATAGGATAGAGGATAGGAGACGATGGAGGATAGGATAGGATAGAGGATAGGATAGGATAGAGGATTGGATAGTATAAAGGATAGGTGAGGATAGAGAATAGGATAGCATTGAGGATAGAATAGGATAGTGGATTGGATAGGATAGAGCAGACAATAGAGGATAGGATAGGATAGAGGATAGGATAGGATAGGATAGAGGATAGGATAGGATAGAGGATAGGATAGGATAGAAGATAGGATAGGATAGAGGATAGGATAGGATAGGATAGAGGATAGGATAGCATAGAGGATAGGATAGGATAGAAGATTTGATAGGATGGAGGATAGGATAGGATAGAGGATAGGATAGCATAGAGGATATGATAGGATAGAGGATAGGATAGGATAGAGGATAGGATAGGATAGAAGATTTGATAGGATGGAGGATAGGATAGGATAGATGATAGGATAGAGGATTGGTTAGTATAAAGGATAGGAGAGGATAGAGGATAGGTTAGGATTGAGGATAGGATAGGATAGAGGATAGGATAGGATAGAGGATAGGATAGGATAGAGGATAGGATAGGATAGAGGATAGGATAGGATAGAGGATAAGATAGGATAGAGGATAGGATAGGATAGAGGATAGGATAGGATAGGATAGAGGATAGGATAGGATAGAGGATAGGATAGGATAGAGGATAGGATAGGATAGAGGATAGGATAGGATAGAGGATAGGATAGGATAGAGGATAGGATAGAGGATAGGATAGAGGATAGGATAGAGGATAGGATAGAGGATATGATAGGATAGCGGATAGGATATAATGGAGTATAGGATAGGAATGAGGATAGGATAGGGTTCAGGATAGGATAGGATAGAGGATAGGATAAGATAGAGGATAGGTTAGGATAGAGGATAGGATAGGATAGGATAGAGGATAGGATAGGATAGAGGATAGGAGAGGATAGAGGATAGGATAGGATAGAGGATAGGATAGGATAGAGGATAGGATAGAGGATTGGTTAGTATAAAGGATAGGAGAGGATAGAGGATAGGATAGGATAGAGGATAGGATAGAGGATAGGATAGGATAGAGGATATGATAGAGGATAGGATAGCGGATTGGATAGGATAGACGATATTATAGGATAGAGGATATGATACGATAGCGGATAGGATATAATGGAGTATACTATAGTAAAGAGGATAGGATAGCGTTGAGGATAGGATAGGATAGAGGATATGATAGGATAGAGGATAGGTTAGGATAGAGGATAGGATAGGATAGAGGATAGGTTAGCGTAGAGTATAGGGTAGGATAGAGGATAGGATAGGATAGAGGATAGGATAGGATAGAGGATAGGATAGGATAGAGGATAGGATAGGATAGAGGATAGGATAGGATAGAGGATAGGATAGGATAGAGGATAGGATAGGATAGAGGATAGGATAGGATAGGATAGAGGATAGGATAGGATAGAGGATAGGATAGGATAGAGGATAGGATAGAGGATAGGATAGAGGATAGGATAGAGGATAGGATAGAGGATATGATAGGATAGCGGATAGGATATAATGGAGTATAGGATAGGAATGAGGATAGGATAGGGTTCAGGATAGGATAGGATAGAGGATAGGATAAGATAGAGGATAGGTTAGGATAGAGGATAGGATAGGATAGGATAGAGGATAGGATAGCGTTGAGGATAGGATAGGATAGAGGATATGATAGGATAGAGGATAGGTTAGGATAGAGGATAGGATAGGATAGAGGATAGGTTAGCGTAGAGTATAGGGTAGGATAGAGGATAGGATAGGATAGAGGATAGGATAGGATAGAGGATAGGATAGGATAGAGGATAGGATAGGATAGAGGATAGGATAGGATAGAGGATAGGATAGGATAGAGGATAGGATAGGATAGAGGATAGGATGGGATAGGATAGAGGATAGGATAGGATAGAGGATAGGATAGGATAGGATAGAGGATAGGATAGGATAGAGGATAGGATAGGATAGAGGATAGGATAGGATAGAGGATAGGATAGGATAGAGGATAGGATAGGATAGAGGATAGGGTAGGAGATTGGATAGGATAGAGGATACGATAGGGTAGATGATATCATAGGCAAGAGGTTAGGATATGATAGAGGATACGATATTATAGAGGATAGGATAGGATAGAGAATAGGATAGGATAGAGGATAGGTTAGGATAGAGGATAGGATAGGATAGGATAGAGGATAGGATAGGATAGAGGATAGGATAGGATAGAGGATCGGATAGGATAGAGGATAGGATAGGATAGAGGATAGGATAGGATAGAGGATAGGATAGGATAGAGGATAGGATAGGATAGAGGATAGGATAGGATAGAGGATAGGATAGAGGATAGGATAGAGGATTGGATAGGATAGAGGATATGATAGGATAGCGGATAGGATATAATGGAGTATAGGATAGGAATGAGGATAGGATAGGGTTCAGGATAGGATAGGATAGAGGATAGGATAGGATAGAGGATAGGTTAGGATAGAGGATAGGATAGGATAGAGGATAGGATAGGATAGAGGATAGGATAGGATAGAGGATAGGATAGAATAGAGGATAGGATAGGATAGAGGATAGGATAGGATAGAGGATAGGATAGGATAGAGGATGGGATAGGATAGAGGATAGGATATAATGGAGTATAGGATAGGAATGAGGATAGGATAGGGTTGAGGATATTATAGGATAGAGGTTAGGATAGTGTAGAGAATAGGATAGGATAGAGGATAGGATAGGATAGAGGATAGGATAGGATAGAGGATAGGATAGGATAGAGGATAGGATAGGATAGAGGATAGGATAGGATAGAGGATAGGATAGGATAGAGGATAGGATAGGATAGAGGATAGGGTAGGAGATTGGATAGGATAGAGGATACGATAGGGTAGATGATATCATAGGCAAGAGGTTAGGATATGATAGAGGATACGATATTATAGAGGATAGGATAGGATAGAGAATAGGATAGGATAGAAGATAGGTTAGGATAGAGGATAGGATAGGATAGGATAGAGGATAGGATAGGATAGAGGATCGGATAGGATAGAGGATAGGATAGGATAGAGGATAGGATAGGATAGAGGATAGGATAGGATAGAGGATAGGATAGGATAGAGGATAGGATAGGATAGAGGATAGGATAGAGGATAGGATAGAGGATTGGATAGGATAGAGGATATGATAGGATAGAGGATAGGATATAATGGAGTATAGGATAGGAATGAGGATAGGATAGGGTTCAGGATAGGATAGGATAGAGGATAGGATAGGATAGAGGATAGGTTAGGATAGAGGATAGGATAGGATAGAGGATAGGATAGGATAGAGGATAGGATAGAATAGAGGATAGGATAGGATAGAGGATAGGATAGGATAGAGGATAGGATAGGATAGAGGATAGGATAGGATAGAGGATAGGATAGGATAGAGGATAGGGTAGGAGATTGGATAGGATAGAGGATACGATAGGGTAGATGATATCATAGGCAAGAGGTTAGGATATGATAGAGGATACGATATTATAGAGGATAGGATAGGATAGAGAATAGGATAGGATAGAGGATAGGTTAGGATAGAGGATAGGATAGGATAGGATAGAGGATAGGATAGGATAGAGGATAGGATAGGATAGAGGATAGGATAGGATAGAGGATAGGATAGGATAGAGGATAGGATAGGATAGAGGATAGGATAGGATAGGATAGAGGATAGGATAGGATAGAGGATAGGAGAGGATAGAGGATAGGATAGGATAGAGGATAGGATAGGATAGAGGATAGGATAGAGGATTGGTTAGTATAAAGGATAGGAGAGGATAGAGGATAGGATAGGATAGAGGATAGGATAGAGGATAGGATAGGATAGAGGATATGATAGAGGATAGGATAGCGGATTGGATAGGATAGACGATATTATAGGATAGAGGATATGATACGATAGCGGATAGGATATAATGGAGTATACTATAGTAAAGAGGATAGGATAGCGTTGAGGATAGGATAGGATAGAGGATATGATAGGATAGAGGATAGGTTAGGATAGAGGATAGGATAGGATAGAGGATAGGTTAGCGTAGAGTATAGGGTAGGATAGAGGATAGGATAGGATAGAGGATAGGATAGGATAGAGGATAGGATAGGATAGAGGATAGGATAGGATAGAGGATAGGATAGGATAGAGGATAGGATAGGATAGAGGATAGGATAGGATAGAGGATAGGATAGGATAGGATAGAGGATAGGATAGGATAGAGGATAGGATAGGATAGAGGATAGGATAGAGGATAGGATAGAGGATAGGATAGAGGATATGATAGGATAGCGGATAGGATATAATGGAGTATAGGATAGGAATGAGGATAGGATAGGGTTCAGGATAGGATAGGATAGAGGATAGGATAAGATAGAGGATAGGTTAGGATAGAGGATAGGATAGGATAGGATAGAGGATAGGATAGCGTTGAGGATAGGATAGGATAGAGGATATGATAGGATAGAGGATAGGTTAGGATAGAGGATAGGATAGGATAGAGGATAGGTTAGCGTAGAGTATAGGGTAGGATAGAGGATAGGATAGGATAGAGGATAGGATAGGATAGAGGATAGGATAGGATAGAGGATAGGATAGGATAGAGGATAGGATAGGATAGAGGATAGGATAGGATAGAGGATAGGATAGGATAGAGGATAGGATAGGATAGAGGATAGGATAGGATAGAGGATAGGATGGGATAGGATAGAGGATAGGATAGGATAGAGGATAGGATAGGATAGGATAGAGGATAGGATAGGATAGAGGATAGGATAGGATAGAGGATAGGATAGGATAGAGGATAGGATAGGATAGAGGATAGGGTAGGAGATTGGATAGGATAGAGGATACGATAGGGTAGATGATATCATAGGCAAGAGGTTAGGATATGATAGAGGATACGATATTATAGAGGATAGGATAGGATAGAGAATAGGATAGGATAGAGGATAGGTTAGGATAGAGGATAGGATAGGATAGGATAGAGGATAGGATAGGATAGAGGATAGGATAGGATAGAGGATCGGATAGGATAGAGGATAGGATAGGATAGAGGATAGGATAGGATAGAGGATAGGATAGGATAGAGGATAGGATAGGATAGAGGATAGGATAGGATAGAGGATAGGATAGAGGATAGGATAGAGGATTGGATAGGATAGAGGATATGATAGGATAGCGGATAGGATATAATGGAGTATAGGATAGGAATGAGGATAGGATAGGGTTCAGGATAGGATAGGATAGAGGATAGGATAGGATAGAGGATAGGTTAGGATAGAGGATAGGATAGGATAGAGGATAGGATAGGATAGAGGATAGGATAGGATAGAGGATAGGATAGAATAGAGGATAGGATAGGATAGAGGATAGGATAGGATAGAGGATAGGATAGGATAGAGGATGGGATAGGATAGAGGATAGGATATAATGGAGTATAGGATAGGAATGAGGATAGGATAGGGTTGAGGATATTATAGGATAGAGGTTAGGATAGTGTAGAGAATAGGATAGGATAGAGGATAGGATAGGATAGAGGATAGGATAGGATAGAGGATAGGATAGGATAGAGGATAGGATAGGATAGAGGATAGGATAGGATAGAGGATAGGATAGGATAGAGGATAGGATAGGATAGAGGATAGGGTAGGAGATTGGATAGGATAGAGGATACGATAGGGTAGATGATATCATAGGCAAGAGGTTAGGATATGATAGAGGATACGATATTATAGAGGATAGGATAGGATAGAGAATAGGATAGGATAGAGGATAGGTTAGGATAGAGGATAGGATAGGATAGGATAGAGGATAGGATAGGATAGAGGATCGGATAGGATAGAGGATAGGATAGGATAGAGGATAGGATAGGATAGAGGATAGGATAGGATAGAGGATAGGATAGGATAGAGGATAGGATAGGATAGAGGATAGGATAGAGGATAGGATAGAGGATTGGATAGGATAGAGGATATGATAGGATAGAGGATAGGATATAATGGAGTATAGGATAGGAATGAGGATAGGATAGGGTTCAGGATAGGATAGGATAGAGGATAGGATAGGATAGAGGATAGGTTAGGATAGAGGATAGGATAGGATAGAGGATAGGATAGGATAGAGGATAGGATAGAATAGAGGATAGGATAGGATAGAGGATAGGATAGGATAGAGGATAGGATAGGATAGAGGATGGGATAGGATAGAGGATAGGATATAATGGAGTATAGGATAGGAATGAGGATAGGATAGGGTTGAGGATATTATAGAATAGAGGTTAGGATAGTGTAGAGAATAGGATAGGATAGAGGATAGGATAGGATAGAGGATAGGATAGGATAGAGGATAGGATAGGATAGAGGATAGGATAGGATAGAGGATAGGATAGGATAGAGGATAGGATAGGGTAGAGGATAGGATAGGATAGAGGATAGGATAGGATAGAGGATAGGATAGGATAGAGGATAGGATAGGATAGAGGATAGGATAGGATAGAGGATAGGATAGGATAGAGGATAGGATAGGATAGAGGATAGGATAGGATAGGATAGAGGATAGGATAGGATAGAGGATAGGATAGGATAGAGGATAGGATAGAGGATAGGATAGAGGATAGGATAGAGGATATGATAGGATAGCGGATAGGATATAATGGAGTATAGGATAGGAATGAGGATAGGATAGGGTTCAGGATAGGATAGGATAGAGGATAGGATAAGATAGAGGATAGGTTAGGATAGAGGATAGGATAGGATAGGATAGAGGATAGGATAGCGTTGAGGATAGGATAGGATAGAGGATATGATAGGATAGAGGATAGGTTAGGATAGAGGATAGGATAGGATAGAGGATAGGTTAGCGTAGAGTATAGGGTAGGATAGAGGATAGGATAGGATAGAGGATAGGATAGGATAGAGGATAGGATAGGATAGAGGATAGGATAGGATAGAGGATAGGATAGGATAGAGGATAGGATAGGATAGAGGATAGGATAGGATAGAGGATAGGATAGGATAGAGGATAGGATGGGATAGGATAGAGGATAGGATAGGATAGAGGATAGGATAGGATAGGATAGAGGATAGGATAGGATAGAGGATAGGATAGGATAGAGGATAGGATAGGATAGAGGATAGGATAGGATAGAGGATAGGGTAGGAGATTGGATAGGATAGAGGATACGATAGGGTAGATGATATCATAGGCAAGAGGTTAGGATATGATAGAGGATACGATATTATAGAGGATAGGATAGGATAGAGAATAGGATAGGATAGAGGATAGGTTAGGATAGAGGATAGGATAGGATAGGATAGAGGATAGGATAGGATAGAGGATAGGATAGGATAGAGGATCGGATAGGATAGAGGATAGGATAGGATAGAGGATAGGATAGGATAGAGGATAGGATAGGATAGAGGATAGGATAGGATAGAGGATAGGATAGGATAGAGGATAGGATAGAGGATAGGATAGAGGATTGGATAGGATAGAGGATATGATAGGATAGCGGATAGGATATAATGGAGTATAGGATAGGAATGAGGATAGGATAGGGTTCAGGATAGGATAGGATAGAGGATAGGATAGGATAGAGGATAGGTTAGGATAGAGGATAGGATAGGATAGAGGATAGGATAGGATAGAGGATAGGATAGGATAGAGGATAGGATAGAATAGAGGATAGGATAGGATAGAGGATAGGATAGGATAGAGGATAGGATAGGATAGAGGATGGGATAGGATAGAGGATAGGATATAATGGAGTATAGGATAGGAATGAGGATAGGATAGGGTTGAGGATATTATAGGATAGAGGTTAGGATAGTGTAGAGAATAGGATAGGATAGAGGATAGGATAGGATAGAGGATAGGATAGGATAGAGGATAGGATAGGATAGAGGATAGGATAGGATAGAGGATAGGATAGGATAGAGGATAGGATAGGATAGAGGATAGGATAGGATAGAGGATAGGGTAGGAGATTGGATAGGATAGAGGATACGATAGGGTAGATGATATCATAGGCAAGAGGTTAGGATATGATAGAGGATACGATATTATAGAGGATAGGATAGGATAGAGAATAGGATAGGATAGAGGATAGGTTAGGATAGAGGATAGGATAGGATAGGATAGAGGATAGGATAGGATAGAGGATCGGATAGGATAGAGGATAGGATAGGATAGAGGATAGGATAGGATAGAGGATAGGATAGGATAGAGGATAGGATAGGATAGAGGATAGGATAGGATAGAGGATAGGATAGAGGATAGGACTGAGGATTGGATAGGATAGAGGATATGATAGGATAGAGGATAGGATATAATGGAGTATAGGATAGGAATGAGGATAGGATAGGGTTCAGGATAGGATAGGATAGAGGATAGGATAGGATAGAGGATAGGTTAGGATAGAGGATAGGATAGGATAGAGGATAGGATAGGATAGAGGATAGGATAGAATAGAGGATAGGATAGGATAGAGGATAGGATAGGATAGAGGATAGGATAGGATAGAGGATGGGATAGGATAGAGGATAGGATATAATGGAGTATAGGATAGGAATGAGGATAGGATAGGGTTGAGGATATTATAGAATAGAGGTTAGGATAGTGTAGAGAATAGGATAGGATAGAGGATAGGATAGGATAGAGGATAGGATAGGATAGAGGATAGGATAGGATAGAGGATAGGATAGGATAGAGGATAGGATAGGATAGAGGATTGGATAGGATAGAGGATATGATAGGATAGCGGATAGGATATAATGGAGTATAGGATAGGAATGAGGATAGGATAGGGTTCAGGATAGGATAGGATAGAGGATAGGATAGGATAGAGGATAGGTTAGGATAGAGGATAGGATAGGATAGAGGATAGGATAGGATAGAGGATAGGATAGGATAGAGGATAGGATAGAATAGAGGATAGGATAGGATAGAGGATAGGATAGGATAGAGGATAGGATAGGATAGAGGATGGGATAGGATAGAGGATAGGATATAATGGAGTATAGGATAGGAATGAGGATAGGATAGGGTTGAGGATATTATAGGATAGAGGTTAGGATAGTGTAGAGAATAGGATAGGATAGAGGATAGGATAGGATAGAGGATAGGATAGGATAGAGGATAGGATAGGATAGAGGATAGGATAGGATAGAGGATAGGATAGGATAGAGGATAGGATAGGATAGAGGATAGGATAGGATAGAGGATAGGATAGGATAGAGGATAGGGTAGGAGATTGGATAGGATAGAGGATACGATAGGGTAGATGATATCATAGGCAAGAGGTTAGGATATGATAGAGGATACGATATTATAGAGGATAGGATAGGATAGAGAATAGGATAGGATAGAGGATAGGTTAGGATAGAGGATAGGATAGGATAGGATAGAGGATAGGATAGGATAGAGGATCGGATAGGATAGAGGATAGGATAGGATAGAGGATAGGATAGGATAGAGGATAGGATAGGATAGAGGATAGGATAGGATAGAGGATAGGATAGGATAGAGGATAGGATAGAGGATAGGATAGAGGATTGGATAGGATAGAGGATATGATAGGATAGAGGATAGGATATAATGGAGTATAGGATAGGAATGAGGATAGGATAGGGTTCAGGATAGGATAGGATAGAGGATAGGATAGGATAGAGGATAGGTTAGGATAGAGGATAGGATAGGATAGAGGATAGGATAGGATAGAGGATAGGATAGAATAGAGGATAGGATAGGATAGAGGATAGGATAGGATAGAGGATAGGATAGGATAGAGGATGGGATAGGATAGAGGATAGGATATAATGGAGTATAGGATAGGAATGAGGATAGGATAGGGTTGAGGATATTATAGAATAGAGGTTAGGATAGTGTAGAGAATAGGATAGGATAGAGGATAGGATAGGATAGAGGATAGGATAGGATAGAGGATAGGATAGGATAGAGGATAGGATAGGATAGAGGATAGGATAGGATAGAGGATAGGATAGGGTAGAGGATAGGATAGGATAGAGGATAGGATAGGATAGAGGATAGGATAGGATAGAGGATAGGATAGGATAGAGGATAGGATAGGATAGAGGATAGGATAGGATAGAGGATAGGATAGGATAGAGGATAGGATAGGATAGGATAGAGGATAGGATAGGATAGAGGATAGGATAGGATAGAGGATAGGATAGAGGATAGGATAGAGGATAGGATAGAGGATATGATAGGATAGCGGATAGGATATAATGGAGTATAGGATAGGAATGAGGATAGGATAGGGTTCAGGATAGGATAGGATAGAGGATAGGATAAGATAGAGGATAGGTTAGGATAGAGGATAGGATAGGATAGGATAGAGGATAGGATAGCGTTGAGGATAGGATAGGATAGAGGATATGATAGGATAGAGGATAGGTTAGGATAGAGGATAGGATAGGATAGAGGATAGGTTAGCGTAGAGTATAGGGTAGGATAGAGGATAGGATAGGATAGAGGATAGGATAGGATAGAGGATAGGATAGGATAGAGGATAGGATAGGATAGAGGATAGGATAGGATAGAGGATAGGATAGGATAGAGGATAGGATAGGATAGAGGATAGGATAGGATAGAGGATAGGATGGGATAGGATAGAGGATAGGATAGGATAGAGGATAGGATAGGATAGGATAGAGGATAGGATAGGATAGAGGATAGGATAGGATAGAGGATAGGATAGGATAGAGGATAGGATAGGATAGAGGATAGGGTAGGAGATTGGATAGGATAGAGGATACGATAGGGTAGATGATATCATAGGCAAGAGGTTAGGATATGATAGAGGATACGATATTATAGAGGATAGGATAGGATAGAGAATAGGATAGGATAGAGGATAGGTTAGGATAGAGGATAGGATAGGATAGGATAGAGGATAGGATAGGATAGAGGATAGGATAGGATAGAGGATCGGATAGGATAGAGGATAGGATAGGATAGAGGATAGGATAGGATAGAGGATAGGATAGGATAGAGGATAGGATAGGATAGAGGATAGGATAGGATAGAGGATAGGATAGAGGATAGGATAGAGGATTGGATAGGATAGAGGATATGATAGGATAGCGGATAGGATATAATGGAGTATAGGATAGGAATGAGGATAGGATAGGGTTCAGGATAGGATAGGATAGAGGATAGGATAGGATAGAGGATAGGTTAGGATAGAGGATAGGATAGGATAGAGGATAGGATAGGATAGAGGATAGGATAGGATAGAGGATAGGATAGAATAGAGGATAGGATAGGATAGAGGATAGGATAGGATAGAGGATAGGATAGGATAGAGGATGGGATAGGATAGAGGATAGGATATAATGGAGTATAGGATAGGAATGAGGATAGGATAGGGTTGAGGATATTATAGGATAGAGGTTAGGATAGTGTAGAGAATAGGATAGGATAGAGGATAGGATAGGATAGAGGATAGGATAGGATAGAGGATAGGATAGGATAGAGGATAGGATAGGATAGAGGATAGGATAGGATAGAGGATAGGATAGGATAGAGGATAGGATAGGATAGAGGATAGGGTAGGAGATTGGATAGGATAGAGGATACGATAGGGTAGATGATATCATAGGCAAGAGGTTAGGATATGATAGAGGATACGATATTATAGAGGATAGGATAGGATAGAGAATAGGATAGGATAGAGGATAGGTTAGGATAGAGGATAGGATAGGATAGGATAGAGGATAGGATAGGATAGAGGATCGGATAGGATAGAGGATAGGATAGGATAGAGGATAGGATAGGATAGAGGATAGGATAGGATAGAGGATAGGATAGGATAGAGGATAGGATAGGATAGAGGATAGGATAGAGGATAGGACTGAGGATTGGATAGGATAGAGGATATGATAGGATAGAGGATAGGATATAATGGAGTATAGGATAGGAATGAGGATAGGATAGGGTTCAGGATAGGATAGGATAGAGGATAGGATAGGATAGAGGATAGGTTAGGATAGAGGATAGGATAGGATAGAGGATAGGATAGGATAGAGGATAGGATAGAATAGAGGATAGGATAGGATAGAGGATAGGATAGGATAGAGGATAGGATAGGATAGAGGATGGGATAGGATAGAGGATAGGATATAATGGAGTATAGGATAGGAATGAGGATAGGATAGGGTTGAGGATATTATAGAATAGAGGTTAGGATAGTGTAGAGAATAGGATAGGATAGAGGATAGGATAGGATAGAGGATAGGATAGGATAGAGGATAGGATAGGATAGAGGATAGGATAGGATAGAGGATAGGATAGGATAGAGGATAGGATAGGGTAGAGGATAGGATAGGATAGAGGATAGGATAGGATAGAGGATAGGATAGGATAGAGGATAGGATAGGATAGAGGATCGGATAGGATAGAGGATAGGATAGGATAGAGGATAGGATAGGATAGGATAGAGGATAGGATAGGATAGAGGATCGGATAGGATAGAGGATAGGATAGGATAGAGGATAGGATAGGATAGAGGATAGGATAGGATAGAGGATAGGATAGGATAGAGGATAGGATAGGATAGAGGATAGGATAGGATAGAGGATAGGATAGAGGATAGGATAGAGGATTGGATAGGATAGAGGATATGATAGGATAGAGGATAGGATATAATGGAGTATAGGATAGGAATGAGGATAGGATAGGGTTCAGGATAGGATAGGATAGAGGATAGGATAGGATAGAGGATAGGTTAGGATAGAGGATAGGATAGGATAGAGGATAGGATAGGATAGAGGATAGGATAGAATAGAGGATAGGATAGGATAGAGGATAGGATAGGATAGAGGATAGGATAGGATAGAGGATGGGATAGGATAGAGGATAGGATATAATGGAGTATAGGATAGGAATGAGGATAGGATAGGGTTGAGGATATTATAGGATAGAGGTTAGGATAGTGTAGAGAATAGGATAGGATAGAGGATAGGATAGGATAGAGGATAGGATAGGATAGAGGATAGGATAGGATAGAGGATAGGATAGGATAGAGGATAGGATAGGATAGAGGATAGGATAGGGTAGAGGATAGGATAGGATAGAGGATAGGATAGGATAGAGGATAGGATAGGATAGAGGATAGGATAGAGGATAGGATAGAGGATTAGATAGGATAGAGGATATTATAGGATAGAGGATATGATGGGATAGCGGATAGGATATAATGGAGTATAGGATAGGAATGAGGATAGGATAGCGTTGAGGATAGGATAGGATAGAGGATAGGATAGGATAGAGGATAGGATAGGATAGAGGATAGGATAGGATAGGATAGAGGATAGGATAGAGGATTGATTAGTATAAAGGATAGGAGAGGATAGAGGATAGGATAGGATAGAGGATAGGATAGAGGATAGGATAGGATAGAGGATATGATAGAGGATAAGATAGAGGATTGGATAGGATAGAGGATATTATAGGATAGAGGATATGATACGATAGCTGATAGGATATAATGGAGTATAGGATAGTAATGAGGATAGGATAGCGTTGAGGATAGGATAGGATAGAGGATAGGACAGGATAGAGGATAGGTTAGGATAGAGGATAGGATAGGATAGAGGATAGGATAGGATAGAGGATAGGATAGGATAGAGGATAGGATAGGATAGAGGATAGGATAGAGGATAGGATAGAGGATTAGATAGGATAGAGGATATTATAGGATAGAGGATATGATGGGATAGCGGATAGGATATAATGGAGTATAGGATAGGAATGAGGATAGGATAGCGTTGAGGATAGGATAGGATAGAGGATAGGATAGGATAGAGGATAGGATAGGATAGAGGATAGGATAGGATAGGATAGAGGATAGGATAGAGGATTGGTTAGTATAAAGGATAGGAGAGGATAGAGGATAGGATAGGATAGAGGATAGGATAGAGGATATGATAGAGGATAGGATAGAGGATTGGATAGGATAGAGGATATTATAGGATAGAGGATATGATACGATAGCGGATAGGATATAATGGAGTATAGGATAGTAATGAGGATAGGATAGCGTTGAGGATAGGATAGGATAGAGGATAGGATAGGATAGAGGATAGGTTAGGATAGAGGATAGGATAGGATAGAGGATAGGATAGGAATGAGGATAGGATAGGGTTGAGGATATTATAGGATAGAGGTTAGGATAGTGTAGAGAATAGGATAGGATAGAGGATAGGATAGGATAGAGGATAGGATAGGATAGAGGATAGGATAGGATAGAGGATAGGATAGGATAGAGGATAGGATAGGATAGAGGATAGGATAGGGTAGAGGATAGGATAGGATAGAGGATAGGATAGGATAGAGGATAGGATAGGATAGAGGATAGGATAGGATAGAGGATCGGATAGGATAGAGGATAGGACAGGATAGAGGATAGGATAGGATAGAGGATAGGATAGAGGATTGGTTAGTATAAAGGATAGGAGAGGATAGAGGATAGGATAGGATAGAGGATAGGATAGAGGATAGGATAGAGGATTAGATAGGATAGAGGATATTATAGGATAGAGGATATGATGGGATAGCGGATAGGATATAATGGAGTATAGGATAGGAATGAGGATAGGATAGCGTTGAGGATAGGATAGGATAGAGGATAGGATAGGATAGAGGATAGGATAGGATAGAGGATAGGATAGGATAGAGGATAGGATAGGATAGAGGATAGGATAGGATAGAGGATAGGATAGGATAGGATAGAGGATAGGATAGAGGATTGGTTAGTATAAAGGATAGGAGAGGATAGAGGATAGGATAGGATAGAGGATAGGATAGAGGATATGATAGAGGATAGGATAGAGGATATTATAGGATAGAGGATATGATACGATAGCGGATAGGATATAATGGAGTATAGGATAGTAATGAGGATAGGATAGCGTTGAGGATAGGATAGGATAGAGGATAGGATAGGATAGAGGATAGGTTAGGATAGAGGATAGGATAGGATAGAGGATAGGATAGGATAGAGGATAGGATAGGATAGAGGATAGGATAGGATAGAGGATAGGATAGGATAGAGGATAGGATAGAGGATGGGATAGAGGATAGGATAGAGGATGGGATAGAGGATAGGATAGAGGATTGGATAGGATAGAGGATATTATAGGATAGCGGATAGGATATAATGGAGTATAGGATAGGAATGAGGATAGGATAGCGTTGAGGATAGGATAGGATAGAGGATAGAATAGGATAGAGGGTAGGTTAGGATAGAGGATAGGATAGGATAGAGGATAGGATAGGAAAGAGGATAGGATAGGATAGAGGATAGGTTAGGATAGAGGATTGGATAGTATAAAGGATAGGTGAGGATAGAGAATAGGATAGCATTGAGGATAGGATAGGATAGTGGATAGGATAGGATAGAGCAGACGATAGAGGATAGGATAGGATAGAGGATAGGGTAGGAGATTGGATAGGATAGACGATACGATAGGGTAGATGATATCATAGGCAAGAGGATAGGATATGATAGAGGATACGATATTATAGAGGATAGGATAGGATAGAGAATAGGATAGGATAGAGGATAGGTTAGGATAGAGTATAGGATAGGATAGAGGATAGGATAGCATAGAGGATAGGATAGCATAGAGGATAGGATAGGATAGAGGATAGGATAGGATAGAGGATACGATAGGTTAGGATAGAGGATAGGATAGGATAGAGGATAGGATAGGATAGAGGATAGGATAGGATAGAGGATAGGATAGGATAGAGGATAGGATAGGATAGAGGATAGGATAGGATAGAGGATAGGATAGGATAGAGGATAGGATAGGATAGAGGATAGGATAGGATAGAGGATAGGATAGGATAGAGGATAGGATAGGATAGAGGATAGGATAGGATAGAGGATAGGATAGAGGATAGGATAGAGGATAGGATAGAGGATAGGATAGGATAGAGGATAGGTTAGGATAGAGGATAGGATAGGATAGAGGATAGGATAGGATAGAGGATAGGATAGGATAGAGGATAGGATAGGATAGAGGATAGGATAGGATAGAGGATAGGTTAGGATAGAGGATAGGATAGGATAGAGGATAGGATAGGATAGAGGATAGGATAGGATAGAGGATAGGATAGGATAGAGGATAGGATAGGATAGAGGATAGGATAGGATAGAGGATAGGATAGGATAGAGGATAGGATAGGATAGAGGATAGGATAGGATAGAGGATAGGATAGGATAGAGGATAGGATAGGATAGAGGATAGGATAGGATAGAGGATAGGATAGGATAGAGGATAGGATAGGATAGGATAGAGGATAGGATAGAGGATTGGTTAGTATAAAGGATAGGAGAGGATAGAGGATAGGATAGGATAGAGGATAGGATAGAGGATAGGATAGGATAGAGGATATGATAGAGGATAGGATAGAGGATTGGATAGGATAGAGGATATTATAGGATAGAGGATATGATACGATAGCGGATAGGATATAATGGAGTATAGGATAGTAATGAGGATAGGATAGCGTTGAGGATAGGATAGGATAGAGGATAGGATAGGATAGAGGATAGGTTAGGATAGAGGATAGGATAGGATAGAGGATAGGATAGGATAGAGGATAGGATAGGATAGAGGATAGGATAGGATAGATGATAGGATAGGATAGAGGATAGGATAGAGGATGGGATAGAGGATAGGATAGAGGATGGGATAGAGGATAGGATAGAGGATTGGATAGGATAGAGGATATTATAGGATAGCGGATAGGATATAATGGAGTATAGGATAGGAATGAGGATAGGATAGCGTTGAGGATAGGATAGGATAGAGGATAGGATAGGATAGAGGATAGGATAGGATAGAGGATAGGATATGATAGAGGATAGGATAGGATAGAGGATAGGATAGGATAGAGGATAGGATAGGATAGAGGATAGGATAGGATAGAGGATAGGATAGGATAGAGGATAGGATAGAGGATTGGTTAGTATAAAGGATAGGAGAGGATAGAGGATAGGATAGGATAGAGGATAGGATAGAGGATAGGATAGGATAGAGGATATGATAGAGGATAAGATAGAGGATTGGATAGGATAGAGGATATTATAGGATAGAGGATATGATACGATAGCTGATAGGATATAATGGAGTATAGGATAGTAATGAGGATAGGATAGCGTTGAGGATAGGATAGGATAGAGGATAGGATAGGTTAGAGGATAGGTTAGGATAGAGGATAGGATAGGATAGAGGATAGGATAGGGATAGAGGATAGGATAGCGGATAGGATAGGATAGAGGATATGATAGAGGATAAGATAGAGGATATTATAGGATAGAGGATATGATACGATAGCTGATAGGATATAATGGAGTATAGGATAGTAATGAGGATAGGATAGCGTTGAGGATAGGATAGGATAGAGGATAGGATAGGATAGAGGATAGGATAGGATAGAGGATAGGATAGGATAGAGGATAGGATAGGATAGAGGATAGGATAGGATAGAGGATAGGATAGGATAGAGGATAGGATAGGATAGAGGATAGGATAGGATAGAGGATAGGATAGAGGATAGGATAGAGGATAGGATAGAGGATAGGATAGGATAGAGGATAGGATAGGATAGAGGATAGGATAGGATAGAGGATAGGATAGGATAGAGGATAGGATAGAGGATTGGATAGGATAGAGGATATTATAGGATAGAGGATATGATGGGATAGCGGATAGGATATAATGGAGTATAGGATAGGAATGAGGATAGGATAGCGTTGAGGATAGGATAGGATAGAGGATAGGATAGGATAGAGGGTAGGTTAGGATAGAGGATAT
The DNA here is from genome assembly GCF_050948215.1 of Halictus rubicundus. Lineage (NCBI taxonomy): Eukaryota > Metazoa > Arthropoda > Insecta > Hymenoptera > Halictidae > Halictus > Halictus rubicundus. The sequence continues at coordinate 404,598 of NW_027488690.1, forward strand.
GATAGGATAGAGGATAGGATAGGAAAGAGGATAGGATAGGATAGAGGATAGGTTAGGATAGAGGATTGGATAGTATAAAGGATAGGTGAGGATAGAGAATAGGATAGCATTGTGGATAGGATAGGATAGTGGATAGGATAGGATAGAGCAGACGATAGAGGATAGGATAGGATAGAGCAGACGATAGAGGATAGGATAGGATAGAGGATAGGGTAGGAGATTGGATAGGATAGAGGATAGGATAGGGTAGATGATATTATAGGCAAGAGGATAGGATATGATAGAGGATACGATATTATAGAGGATAGGATAGTATAGAGAATAGGATAGGATAGAGGATAGGTGAGCGTAGAGTATAGGGTAGGATAGAGGATAGGATAGGATAGAGGATAGGATAGGATAGAGGATAGGATAGGATAGAGGATAGGTTAGGATAGAGGACAGGATAGGATAGAGGATAGGATAGGATAGAGGATAGGATAGGATAGAGGATAGGATAGGATAGAGGATAGGATAGGATAGAGGATAGGATAGAGGATAGGATAGAGGATAGGATAGGATAGAGGATAGGATAGGATAGAGGATAGGATAGGATAGAGGATAGGATAGGATAGAGGATAGGATAGGATAGAGGATAGGATAGGATAGAGGATAGGATAGGATAGAGGATAGGATAGGATAGAGGATAGGATAGGATAGAGGATAGGATAGGATAGAGGATAGGATAGGATAGAGGATAGGATAGGATAGAGGATAGGATAGAGGATAGGATAGAGGATTGGATAGGATAGAGGATATTATAGGATAGAGGATATGATGGGATAGCGGATAGGATATAATGGAGTATAGGATAGGAATGAGGATAGGATAGCGTTGAGGATAGGATAGGATAGAGGATAGGATAGGATAGAGGATAGGATAGGATAGAGGATAGGATAGGATAGAGGATAGGATAGGATAGAGGATAGGATAGGATAGGATAGAGGATAGGATAGAGGATTGGTTAGTATAAAGGATAGGAGAGGATAGAGGATAGGATAGGATAGAGGATAGGATAGAGGATAGGATAGGATAGAGGATATGATAGAGGATAGGATAGAGGATTGGATCGGATAGAGGATATTATAGGATAGAGGATATGATACGATAGCGGATAGGATATAATGGAGTATAGGATAGTAATGAGGATAGGATAGCGTTGAGGATAGGATAGGATAGAGGATAGGATAGGATAGAGGAAAGGTTAGTATAGAGGATAGGATAGGATAGAGGATAGGATAGGAAAGAAGATAGGATAGGATAGAGGATAGGTTAGGATAGAGGATTGGATAGTATAAAGGATAGGTGAGGATAGAGAATAGGATAGCATTGAGGATAGGATAGGATAGTGGATAGGATAGGATAGAGCAGACGATAGAGGATAGGATAGGATAGAGGATAGGGTTGGAGATTGGATAGGATAGAGGATACGATATTATAGAGGATAGGATAGGATAGAGAATAGGATAGGATAGAGGATAGGTTAGGATAGAGTATAGGATAGGATAGAGGATAGGATAGCATAGAGGATAGGATCGGATAGAGGATAGGATAGGATAGAGGATAGGATAGGATAGAGGATACGATAGGATAGGATAGAGGATAGGATAGGATAGAGGATAGGATAGGATAGGATAGAGGATAGGATAGGATAGAGGATAGGATAGGATAGAGGATAGGATAGGATAGAGGATAGGATAGGATAGAGGATCGGATAGGATAGAGGATAGGATAGGATAGAGGATAGGATAGGATAGAAGATAGGATAGGATAAAGGATAGGATAGGATAGAGGATAGGATAGGATAGAGGATAGGATAGGATAGAGGATAGGATAGGATAGAGGATAGGATAGGATAGAGGATAGGATAGGATAGGATAGAGGATAGGATAGAGGATTGGTTAGTATAAAGGATAGGAGAGGATAGAGGATAGGATAGGATTGAGGATAGGATAGGATAGAGGATAGGATAGGATAGAGCATAGGATAGGATAGGATTGAGGGTAGGATAGGATAGAGGATAGGATAGGATAGAGGATAGGATAGGATAGAGGATAGGATAGAGGATAGGATAGAGGATAGGATAGGATAGAGGATATGATAGAGGATAGGATAGACGATTGGATAGGATAGTGGATAGGATAGACGATTGGATAGGATAGAGGATATTATAGGATATAGGATATGATACGATAGCGGATAGGATATAATGGAGTATACGATAGTAATGAGGATAGGATAGCGTTGAGGATAGGATAGGATAGAGGATAGGATAGGATAGAGGATAGGATAGGATAGAGGATAGGTTAGGATAGAGGATGTGGCCCACCCTCCACGCGCGGGATTCCCGGCCGGGCCGGGGGGACCGACGGCCGCGATGGGCCTTGAAGCGGCTGGACGCGGACGCGTTCGGGGCCGCGGTAGCCGCGGCGACATGGACGGGGCCGGCCCTGTCCGAGCTGGCGCCTGCGCAAGGGGCGAGGCGGCTGCGGGAGGTAATGACGGCGGTGTGCGACACCGCCATGCCCCGCAGCCGGTTCGCCCCCAGGAGGGCGGCGTACTGGTGGTCCGCCGGTATTGCGGAGCTCCGGCGTGCCTGCAATGCCGCGCGGCGTCGGTACGGCCGAGCGCGTAGGAGGCGCGACGACGAGGAGGCGACGGCGAGGCTCGGCGGGGAGTACCGAGCCGCGCTCGGGGTTCTCCGCAGGGCTATCGCGCGGGCCAAGGCCGACGCGTGGTCGGAGCTCGTCGGCACGGTGGACTCCGATCCATGGGGGCGCCCGTACAAGCTTGTCATGAACAAGCTGCGCGCGTGGGCGCCTCCGGTGACGGAGTCGATGGACCCCCACCTGCTCGAGGGAGTGGTGGCGTCCCTCTTCCCGCGAGAGGGGGGACAACTGCGCCGCTCCCATTGGGAACAGGAGCCTCTCTCCTGGTCCGCAGAGTGGGAGGTGTCGGCCGGCGAGCTGGGTGAGGCGATGGCCAGGGCGCGGCGGGTGGGCCGCAAGGCCCCGGGCCCGGACGGGGTGCCGGGCCGCGCGTTGGTCTTGGCCCTGGAGGGGGGACTCGCCGCCGAACTCCGGCAGCTGTATAGCGGCTGTCTGAGGGAGGGGGTGTTCCCCACGGAGTGGAAGTCGGGCAGGTTGGTCCTCCTTCCGAAGGGGGGCAAGTCCCGGGACTCGCCCTCAGGGTACCGGCCAATTTGTCTGCTGGACGAGGCGGGGAAGTTGTTCGAGCGCGTACTCGTTGGACGCCTCGTCCGGCACCTGTCGGCGGGAGGGGTCCCCGATCTGAGCGGGGTTCAATTCGGCTTCCGGGAGGGTCTCTCCACCGTCGACGCTATTCGGCGGGTGAGGGCTCTCTCGGAGGCCTGTACGAGGGGGGGCGGTGTTGCGTTGGCGATATCCTTGGATATCGCTAACGCGTTCAACACCGTCCCCTGGGATCGGATAATGGAGGCCCTGGTCTTCCACCGGGTGCCTCTGTATCTCAGAAGGGTGATTGGGAGCTATCTCTCCGACAGGGGTATAGAGTATCCCGGCCGGTACGGGATGGTGCGCAGGGGCGTCGTGCGCGGGGTTCCGCAGGGCTCGGTGTTGGGCCCGTTGCTGTGGAATCTTGCGTACGATCGCGTCCTGCGGGAGGAGATGCCTCCCGGGGTCAGCCTGACGTGTTACGCCGACGACACGCTGGTATTGGCCACCGGGAGGTATGCGAAGGAGGCCATCTGCCTGGCGGAGCGCGGCGCGTGGCGCGCGGTGCGCGCGATCCGGTCGCTGGGCCTAGAGGTGTCCGTCGAGAAAACCAGGGCCATGTGGTTTCTCCGCTCGGCCCGGTTGGCGGCGCCTCCCCAGTGCTGGATCTGCGTGGGGGAGGGGATGGTCAAGGTCGGGTCCCAGATGCGGTACCTGGGACTCGAGCTTGACGGCCGGTGGCGTTTTGACCGCCACCTTGAGTCGCTGGCGCCCCGGGCGGAGAGGGCGACCGCTGCGCTCGGTCGCCTTCTCCCGAATCTCGGGGGACCCTGTGGACGGGTGCGTCGTCTGTTCGCGGTGGTGGTGCGAGTTTTGGTCCTGTACGGAGCCCCTGTGTGGGCGCGCGATGTCTTGGCTAGGGGGCGCAGTGGCGGCACACGGTCGCTGCTGCGTCGCATCGAGCGCAGGCTGGCCATAGGCATCGTGCGGGGGTACCGCACCATTTCATACGCGACGGCGATGGTGATGTCGGGGCTGATCCCCCTCGAGCTGGAGGCCCGCGTGTTGGCGGATGTGCATACGCACTCCAGGGAACTCCGGCTCCGGGGGGTGGCCCCGGATCAGGCGCGGCTCATGGTGGATGAGCTCAGGCGACATGCTCGGCGGCACGCAGCCCGGGAGTGGCGCGATAGCCTTCCCGGGACGAGGGAGGGCGAGAGGCGGGCCGTTCGGGCCATCCTCCCGGTGTTCGATCAATGGAACAGGGGATGGATGGGGCATAGGGTCTCCTACCGTGTGACGCAGGTGATGAGCGGGCACGGGTGCTTCGGCGACTACCTGTGTCGCATCGGGAGGGAGACCGAGGAGGCGTGTCACCACTGCGGCGAGCCGCGGGACACGGCGCAACACACTCTGGAGGAGTGTCCGGCATGGGGGGGAGAGCGCCGTGCCCTACGGCGCGCGGTGGGCCACGACCTCTCGCTCCCGGCTGTCGTCGCTGCGGCAGCCGGTGGCGAGGAGGCGTGGAGGGGGTTCGCTTCCTTCTGCGAGCGGGTTATGCTGCGGAAGGAGGCTGCGGAACGGGATCGGGAGCGTAATCACGATCCCGGCCGAAGGGGGGGGAGGCGCCGCAGGGTACGCCCCGGGGGCGTACCCCCGTTGCGACGCCTCTGACGCGAGCGGGGACGCCCTTGATGATCTCGAGGCGGGGGATCGGATATCCCCTTACACTCGGTCACCAACGGCGTCCCCGGAGGCCGCCGGGCATCTCGAGCGGGGGCTCGGATGCTCATCGGGCGGCCTAACAGGGGGGAAGGCGCCACGTCGTCCGTTGCGTGGTGCCTTCGGATAGAGTAGGTACGGGAGGGGGCCGCGTCCCCCCCTGGGTGGTATGCTAAGGCGGGGGCACACCGGATTGACATGCGCGCGCAGAGCACGGGTGCCCCCAGGAGTCTAGGGACGGACGGGGAGGAGTTAGTGGGTATACTCGGCGTTGCACCAACCAGCCGAGGAGTCCCACATAACCCGGACCACCCCCCCCCCCCCGGGGGGTTCGGGTATCCGTAACGAGATTACCTCCTCGGAAAAAAAAAAAAAAAAAAAAATAGGTTAGGATAGAGGATAGGATAGGATAGAGGATAGGATAGGATAGAGGATAGGATAGGATAGAGGATAGGATAGGATAGAGGATAGGATAGGATAGAGGATAGGATAGAGGATAGGATAGAGGATAGGATAGGATAGAGGATAGGTTAGGATAGTGGATAGGATAGGATAGAGGATAGGATAGGATAGAGGATAGGATAGGATAGAGGATAGGATAGAATAGAGAATAGGATAGGATAGAGGATAGGATAGGATAGAGGATAGGATAGGATAGAGGATGGGATAGGATAGAGGATAGGATATAATGGAGTATAGGATAGGAATGAGGATAGGATAGGGTTGAGGATAGGATAGGATAGAGGTTAGGATAGTGTAGAGAATAGGATAGGATAGAGGATAAGATAGGATAGAGGATAGGATAGGATAGAGGATAGGATAGGATAGAGGATAGGATAGGATACAGGATAGGATAGGATAGAGGATAGGATAGGATAGAGGATAGGATAGGATAGAGGATAGGATAGGATAGAGGATAGGATAGGATAGAGGATAGGATAGAATAGAGGATAGGATAGGATAGAGGATAGGATAGAGGATTGGTTAGTATAAAGGATAGGAGAGGATAGAGGATAGGATAGGATAGAGGATAGGATAGAGGATAGGATAGGATAGAGGATATGATAGAGGATAAGATAGAGGATTGGATAGGATAGAGGATATTATAGGATAGAGGATATGATACGATAGCCGATAGGATATAATGGAGTATAGGATAGTAATGAGGATAGGATAGCGTTGAGGATAGGATAGGATAGAGGATAGGATAGGATAGAGGATAGGTTAGGATAGAGGATAGGATAGGATAGAGGATAGGTTAGGATAGAGGATAGGATAGGATAGAGGATAGGATAGGATAGAGGATAGGATAGAGGATAGGATAGAGGATTGGATAGGATAGAGGATATTATAGGATAGAGGATATGATGGGATAGCGGATAGGATATAATGGAGTATAGGATAGGAATGAGGATAGGATAGCGTTGAGGATAGGATAGGATAGAGGATAGGATAGGATAGAGGGTAGGTTAGGATAGAGGATATGATAGGATAGAGGATAGGATAGGAAAGAGGATAGGATAGGATAGAGGATAGGTTAGGATAGAGGATTGGATAGTATAAAGGATAGGTGAGGATAGAGAACAGGATAGCATTGTGGATAGGATATGATAGTGGATAGGATAGGATAGAGCAGACGATAGAGGATAGGATAGGATAGAGCAGACGATAGAGGATAGGATAACATAGAGGATAGGGTAGGAGATTGGATAGGATAGAGGATAGGATAGGGTAGATGATATTATAGGCAAGAGGATAGGATATGATAGAGGATACGATATTATAGAGGATAGGATAGTATAGAGAATAGGATAGGATAGAGGATAGGTTAGCGTAGAGTATAGGGTAGGATAGAGGATAGGATAGGATAGAGGATAGGATAGGATAGAGGATAGGATAGGATAAAGGATAGGTTAGGATAGAGGATAGGATAGGATAGAGGATAGGATAGGATAGAGGATAGGATAGGATAGAGGATAGGATAGGATAGAGGATAGGATAGGATAGAGGATAGGATAGAGGATAGGATAGAGGATAGGATAGGATAGAGGATAGGATAGGATAGAGGATAGGATAGGATAGAGGATAGGATCGGATAGAGGATAGGATAGAGGATAGGATAGGATAGAGGATAGGATAGGATAGAGGATAGGATAGGATAGAGGATAGGATAGAGGATAGGATAGAGGATTGGATAGGATAGAGGATATTATAGGATAGAGGATATGATGGGATAGCGGATAGGATATAATGGAGTATAGGATAGGAATGAGGATAGGATAGCGTTGAGGATAGGATAGGATAGAGGATAGGATAGGATAGAGGGTAGGTTAGGATAGAGGATATGATAGGATAGAGGATAGGATAGGAAAGAGGATAGGATAGGATAGAGGATAGGTTAGGATAGAGGATTGGATAGTATAAAGGATAGGTGAGGATAGAGAACAGGATAGCATTGTGGATAGGATAGGATAGTGGATAGGATAGGATAGAGCAGACGATAGAGGATAGGATAGGATAGAGCAGACGATAGAGGATAGGATAACATAGAGGATAGGGTAGGAGATTGGATAGGATAGAGGATAGGATAGGGTAGATGATATTATAGGCAAGAGGATAGGATATGATAGAGGATACGATATTATAGAGGATAGGATAGTATAGAGAATAGGATAGGATAGAGGATAGGTTAGCGTAGAGTATAGGGTAGGATAGAGGATAGGATAGGATAGAGGATAGGATAGGATAGAGGATAGGATAGGATAGAGGATAGGTTAGGATAGAGGATAGGATAGGATAGAGGATAGGATAGGATAGAGGATTGGATAGGATAGAGGATAGGATAGGATAGAGGATAGGATAGGATAGAGGATAGGATAGATTATAGGATAGAGGATAGGTTAGGATAGAGTATAGGATAGGATAGAGGATAGGATAGCATAGAGGATAGGATAGGATAGAGGATAGGATAGGATAGAGGATAGGATAGGATAGAGGATACGATAGGATAGGATAGAGGATAGGATAGGATAGAGGATAGGATAGGATAGAGGATAGGATAGGATAGGATATAGGATAGGATAGGATAGAGGATAGGATAGGATAGAGGATAGGATAGGATAGAGGATAGGATAGGATAGAGGATCGGATAGGATAGAGGATAGGATAGGATAGAGGATAGGATAGGATAGAAGATAGGATAGGATAAAGGATAGGATAGGATAGAGGATAGGATAGGATAGAGGATAGGATAGGATAGAGGATAGGATAGGATAGAGGATAGGATAGGATAGAGGATAGGATAGGATAGAGGATAGGATAGAGGATTGGTTAGTATAAAGGATAGGAGAGGATAGAGGATAGGATAGGATTGAGGATAGGATAGGATAGAGGATAGGATAGGATAGAGCATAGGATAGGATAGGATTGAGGGTAGGATAGGATAGAGGATAGGATAGGATAGAGGATAGGATAGGATAGAGGATAGGATAGGATAGAGGATAGGATAGGATAGAGGATAGGATAGGATAGAGGATACGATAGGATAGGATAGAGGATAGGATAGGATAGAGGATAGGATAGGATAGAGGATAGGATAGGATAGAGGATAGGATAGGATAGAGGATAGGATAGGATAGAGGATCGGATAGGATAGAGGATAGGATAGGATAGAGGATATGATAGAGGATAGGATAGACGATTGGATAGGATAGAGGATATTATAGGATAGAGGATATGATACGATAGCGGATAGGATATAATGGAGTATACGATAGTAATGAGGATAGGATAGGATAGAGGATAGGATAGGATAGAGGATAGGATAGGATAGAGGATAGGTTAGGATAGAGGATAGGATAGGATAGAGGATAGGATAGGATAGAGGATAGGATAGGATAGAGGATAGGATAGGATAGAGGATAGGATAGGATAGAGGATAGGATAGAGGATAGGATAGAGGATAGGATAGGATAGAGGATAGGTTAGGATAGAGGATAGGATAGGATAGAGGATAGGATAGGATAGAGGATAGGATAGGATAGAGGATAGGATTGAATAGAGAATAGGATAGGATAGAGGATAGGATAGGATAGAGGATAGGATAGGATAGAGGATGGGATAGGATAGAGGATAGGATATAATGGAGTATAGGATAGGAATGAGGATAGGATAGGGTTGAGGATAGGATAGGATAGAGGTTAGGATAGTGTAGAGAATAGGATAGGATAGAGGATAGGATAGGATAGAGGATAGGATAGGATAGGATAGGATAGAGGATACGATATTATAGAGGATAGGAGAGGATAGAGAATAGGATAGGATAGAGGATAGGTTAGGATAGAGTATAGGATAGGATAGAGGATAGGATAGCATAGAGGATAGGATAGGATAGAGGATAGGATAGGATAGAGGATAGGATAGGATAGAGGATACGATAGGATAGGATAGAGGATAGGATAGGATAGAGGATAGGATAGGATAGAGGATAGGATAGGATAGAGGATAGGATAGGATAGGATAGAGGATAGGATAGGATAGAGGATAGGATAGGATAGAGGATAGGATAGGATAGAGGATAGGATAGGATAGAGGATCGGATAGGATAGAGGATAGGATAGGATAGAGGATAGGATAGGATAGAAGATAGGATAGGATAAAGGATAGGATAGGATAGAGGATAGGATAGGATAGAGGATAGGATAGGATAGAGGATAGGATAGGATAGAGGATAGGATAGGATAGAGGATAGGATAGGATAGAGGATAGGATAGAGGATTGGTTAGTATAAAGGATAGGAGAGGATAGAGGATAGGATAGGTTTGAGGATAGGATAGGATAGAGGATAGGATAGGATAGAGCATAGGATAGGATAGGATTGAGGGTAGGATAGGATAGAGGATAGGATAGGATAGAGGATAGGATAGGATAGAGGATAGGATAGAGGATAGGATAGGATAGAGGATATGATAGAGGATAGGATAGACGATTGGATAGGATAGAGGATATTATAGGATAGAGGATATGATACGATAGCGGATAGGATATAATGGAGTATACGATAGTAATGAGGATAGGATAGCGTTGAGGATAGGATAGGATAGAGGATAGGATAGGATAGAGGATAGGATAGGATAGAGGATAGGTTAGGATAGAGGATAGGATAGGATAGAGGATAGGATAGGATAGAGGATAGGATAGGATAGAGGATAGGATAGGATAGAGGATAGGATAGGATAGAGGATAGGATAGAGGATAGGATAGAGGATAGGATAGGATAGAGGATAGGTTAGGATAGAGGATAGGATAGGATAGAGGATAGGATAGGATAGAGGATAGGATAGGATAGAGGATAGGATAGAATAGAGAATAGGATAGGATAGAGGATAGGATAGGATAGAGGATAGGATAGGATAGAGGATGGGATAGGATAGAGGATAGGATATAATGGAGTATAGGATAGGAATGAGGATAGGATAGGGTTGAGGATAGGATAGGATAGAGGTTAGGATAGTGTAGAGAATAGGATAGGATAGAGGATAGGATAGGATAGAGGATAGGATAGGATAGAGGATAGGATAGGATAGAGGATAGGATAGGATAGAGGATAGGATAGGATAGAGGATAGGATAGGATAGAGGATAGGATAGGATAGAGGATAGGATAGGATAGAGGATAGGATAGAGGGTAGGATAGGATAGAGGATAGGATAGGATAGAGGATAGGATAGGATAGAGGATAGGATAGGATAGAGGATAGGATAGGATAGAGGATAGGATAGAGGGTTGCTTAGTATAAAGGATAGGAGAGGATAGAGGATAGGATGGGATAGAGGATAGGATAGAGGATAGGATAGGATAGAGGATAGGATAGGATAGAGGATAGGATAGAGGATATGATAGAGGATAAGATAGAGGATTGGATAGGATAGAGGATATTATAGGATAGAGGATATGATACGATAGCTGATAGGATATAATGGAGTATAGGATAGTAATGAGGATAGGATAGCGTTGAGGATAGGATAGGATAGAGGATAGGATAGGATAGAGGATAGGTTAGGATAGAGGATAGGATAGGATAGAGGATAGGATAGGGATAGAGGACAGGATAGAGGAATGGATAGGATAGAGGATATGATAGAGGATAAGATAGAGGATTGGATAGGATAGAGGATATTATAGGATAGAGGATATGATACGATAGCTGATAGGATATAATGGAGTATAGGATAGTAATGAGGATAGGATAGCGTTGAGGATAGGATAGGATAGAGGATAGGATAGGATAGAGGATAGGTTAGGATAGAGGATAGGATAGGATAGAGGATAGGATAGGATAGAGGATAGGATAGGATAGAGGATAGGATAGGATAGAGGATAGGATAGGATAGAGGATAGGATAGGATAGAGGATAGGATAGGATAGAGGATAGGATAGAGGATAGGATAGAGGATTGGATAGGATAGAGGATATTATAGGATAGAGGATATGATGGGATAGCGGATAGGATATAATGGAGTATAGGATAGGAATGAGGATAGGATAGCGTTGAGGATAGGATAGGATAGAGGATAGGATAGGATAGAGGGTAGGTTAGGATAGAGGATATGATAGGATAGAGGATAGGATAGGAAAGAGGATAGGATAGGATAGAGGATAGGTTAGGATAGAGGATTGGATAGTATAAAGGATAGGTGAGGATAGAGAATAGGATAGCATTGTGGATAGGATAGGATAGTGGATAGGATAGGATAGAGCAGACGATAGAGGATAGGATAGGATAGAGCAGACGATAGAGGATAGGATAGGATAGAGGATAGGGTAGGAGATTGGATAGGATAGAGGATAGGATAGGGTAGATGATATTATAGGCAAGAGGATAGGATATGATAGAGGATACGATATTATAGAGGATAGGATAGTATAGAGAATAGGATAGGATAGAGGATAGGTTAGCGTAGAGTATAGGGTAGGATAGAGGATAGGATAGGATAGAGGATAGGATAGGATAGAGGATAGGATAGGATAGAGGATAGGATAGGATAGAGGATAGGATAGGATAGAGGATAGGATAGGATAGAGGATAGGATAGGATAGAGTATAGGATGGGATAGGATAGAGGATAGGATAGGATAGAGGATAGGATAGGATAGGGGATAGGATAGGATAGAGGATAGGATAGGATAGAGGATAGAATAGGATAGGATAGAGGATAGGATAGGATAGAGGATAGGATAGGATAGAGGATAGGATAGGATAGAGGATAGGATAGGATAGAGGATAGGATAGGATAGAGGATAGGATAGGATAGGATAGAGGATAGGATAGGATAGAGGATAGGATAGGATAGAGGATAGGATAGGATAGGATAGAGGATAGGATAGAGGATTGGTTAGTATAAAGGATAGGAGAGGATAGAGGATAGGACAGGATAGAGGATAGGATAGAGGATAGGATAGGATAGAGGATATGATAGAGGATAGGATAGAGGATTGGATAGGATAGAGGATATTATAGGATAGAGGATATGATACGATAGCGGATAGGATATAATGGAGTATAGGATAGTAATGATGATAGGATAGCGTTGAGGATAGGATAGGATAGAGGATAGGATAGGATAGAGGATAGGTTAGGATAGAGGATAGGATAGGATAGAGGATAGGATAGGATAGAGGATAGGATAGGATAGAGGATAGGATAGGATAGAGGATAGGATAGGATAGAGGATAGGATAGAGGATGGGATAGAGGATAGGATAGAGGATTGGATAGGATAGAGGATATTATAGGATAGAGGATATGATAGGATAGCGGATAGGATATAATGGAGTATAGGATAGGAATGAGGATAGGATAGCGTTGAGGATAGGATAGGATAGAGGATAGAATAGGATAGAGGGTAGGTTAGGATAGAGGATAGGATAGGATAGAGGATAGGATAGGAAAGAGGATAGGATAGGATAGAGGATAGGTTAGGATAGAGGATTGGATAGTATAAAGGATAGGTGAGGATAGAGAATAGGATAGCATTGAGGATAGGATAGGATAGTGGATAGGATAGGATAGAGCAGACGATAGAGGATAGGATAGGATAGAGGATAGGGTAGGAGATTGGATAGGATAGAGGATACGATAGGGTAGATGATATCATAGGCAAGAGGATAGTATATGATAGAGGATACGATATTATAGAGGATAGGATAGGATAGAGAATAGGATAGGATAGAGGATAGGTTAGGATAGAGTATAGGATCGGATAGAGGATAGGATAGCATAGAGGATAGGATAGGATAGAGGATAGGATAGGATAGAGGATAGGATAGGATAGAGGATACGATAGGATAGGATAGAGGATAGGATAGAATAGAGGATAGGATAGAGGATAGGATAGGATAGAGGATATGATAGAGGATAGGATAGACGATTGGATAGGATAGAGGATATTATAGGATAGAGGATATGATACGATAGCGGATAGGATATAATGGAGTATACGATAGTAATGAGGATAGGATAGCGTTGAGGATAGGATAGGATAGAGGATAGGATAGGATAGAGGATAGGATAGGATAGAGGATAGGATAGGATAGAGGATAGGATAGGATAGAGGATAGGATAGAGGATTGGTTAGTATAAAGGATAGGAGAGGATAGAGGATAGGATAGGATAGAGGATAGGATAGAGGATAGGATAGAGGATAGGATAGGATAGAGGATATGATAGGATAGAGGATAGGTTAGGATAGAGGATAGGATAGGATAGAGGATAGGATAGGGATAGAGGATAGGATAGAGGAATGGATAGGATAGAGGATATGATAGAGGATAAGATAGAGGATTGGATAGGATAGAGGATATTATAGGATAGAGGATATGATACGATAGCTGATAGGATATAATGGAGTATAGGATAGTAATGAGGATAGGATAGCGTTGAGGATAGGATAGGATAGAGGATAGGATAGGATAGAGGATAGGTTAGGATAGAGGATAGGATAGGATAGAGGATAGGATAGGATAGAGGATAGGATAGGATAGAGGATAGGATAGGATAGAGCAGACGATAGAGGATAGGATAGGATAGAGCAGACGATAGAGGATACGATAGGATAGAGGATAGGGTAGGAGATTGGATAGGATAGAGGATAGGATAGGGTAGATGATATTATAGGCAAGAGGATAGGATATGATAGAGGATACGATATTATAGAGGATAGGATAGGATAGAGAATAGGATAGGATAGAGGATAGGATAGGATAGAGGATAGGATAGGATAGGGGATAGGATAGGATAGAGGATAGGATAGGATAGAGGATAGGATAGGATAGGATAGAGGATAGGATAGGATAGAGGATAGGATAGGATAGAGGATAGGATAGGATAGAGGATAGGATAGGATAGAGGATAGGATAGGATAGTATAGAGGATAGGATAGGATAGAGGATAGGATAGGATAGAGGATAGGATAGGATAGAGGATAGGATAGGATAGGATAGAGGATAGGATAGGATAGGATAGAGGATAGGATAGGATAGGATAGAGGATAGGATAGAGGATTGGTTAGTATAAAGGATAGGAGAGGATAGAGGATAGGACAGGATAGAGGATAGGATAGAGGATAGGATAGGATAGAGGATATGATAGAGGATAGGATAGAGGATTGGATAGGATAGAGGATATTATAGGATAGAGGATATGATACGATAGCGGATAGGATATAATGGAGTATAGGATAGTAATTATGATAGGATAGCGTTGAGGATAGGATAGGATAGAGGATAGGATAGGATAGAGGATAGGTTAGGATAGAGGATAGGATAGGATAGAGGATAGGATAGGATAGAGGATAGGATAGGATAGAGGATAGGATAGGATAGAGGATAGGATAGGATAGAGGATAGGATAGAGGATGGGATAGAGGATAGGATAGAGGATTGGATAGGATAGAGGATATTATAGGATAGAGGATATGATAGGATAGCGGATAGGATATAATGGAGTATAGGATAGGAATGAGGATAGGATAGCGTTGAGGATAGGATAGGATAGAGGATAGAATAGGATAGAGGGTAGGTTAGGATAGAGGATAGGATAGGATAGAGGATAGGATAGGAAAGAGGATAGGATAGGATAGAGGATAGGTTAGGATAGAGGATTGGATAGTATAAAGGATAGGTGAGGATAGAGAATAGGATAGCATTGAGGATAGGATAGGATAGTGGATAGGATAGGATAGAGGATAGGATAGGATAGAGGATAGGATAGGATAGAGGATAGGATAGGATAGGATAGAGGATAGGATAGGATAGAGGATAGGATAGGATAGAGGATAGGATAGGATAGGATAGAGGATAGGATAGGATAGAGGATAGGATAGAGGATTGGTTAGTATAAAGGATAGGAGAGGATAGAGGATAGGACAGGATAGAGGATACGATATTATAGAGGATAGGATAGGATAGAGAATAGGATAGGATAGAGGATAGGTTAGGATAGAGTATAGGATCGGATAGAGGATAGGATAGCATAGAGGATAGGATAGGATAGAGGATAGGATAGGATAGAGGATAGGATCGGATAGAGGATACGATAGGATAGGATAGAGGATAGGATAGGATAGAGGATAGGATAGGATAGAGGATAGGATAGAGGATAGGATAGAGGATTGGATAGGATAGAGGGTATGATAGGATAGCGGATAGGATATAATGGAGTATAGGATAGGAATGAGGATAGGATAGGGTTCAGGATAGGATAGGATAGAGGATAGGATAGGATAGAGGATAGGTTAGGATAGAGGATAGGATAGGATAGAGGATAGGATAGGATAGAGGATAGGATAGGATAGAGGATAGGATAGGATAGGATAGAGGATAGGATAGGATAGAGGATAGGATAGGATAGAGGATAGGATAGGATAGAGGATAGGATAGGATAGAGGATAGGATAGGATAGGATAGAGGATAGGATAGGATAGAGGATAGGATAGGATAGAGGATAGGATAGGATAGGATAGAGGATAGGATAGAGGATTGGTTAGTATAAAGGATAGGAGAGGATAGAGGATAGGACAGGATAGAGGATAGGATAGAGGATAGGATAGGATAGAGGATATGATAGAGGATAGGATAGAGGATTGGATAGGATAGAGGATATTATAGGATAGAGGATATGATACGATAGCGGATAGGATATAATGGAGTATAGGATAGTAATGATGATAGGATAGCGTTGAGGATAGGATAGGATAGAGGATAGGATAGGATAGAGGATAGGTTAGGATAGAGGATAGGATAGGATAGAGGATAGGATAGGATAGAGGATAGGATAGGATAGAGGATAGGATAGGATAGAGGATAGGATAGGATAGAGGATAGGATAGAGGATGGGATAGAGGATAGGATAGAGGATTGGATAGGATAGAGGATATTATAGGATAGAGGATATGATAGGATAGCGGATAGGATATAATGGAGTATAGGATAGGAATGAGGATAGGATAGCGTTGAGGATAGGATAGGATAGTGGATAGGATAGGATAGAGCAGACGATAGAGGATAGGATAGGATAGAGGATAGGGTAGGAGATTGGATAGGATAGAGGATACGATAGGGTAGATGATATCATAGGCAAGAGGATAGTATATGATAGAGGATACGATATTATAGAGGATAGGATAGGATAGAGAATAGGATAGGATAGAGGATAGGTTAGGATAGAGTATAGGATCGGATAGAGGATAGGATAGCATAGAGGATAGGATAGGATAGAGGATAGGATAGGATAGAGGATAGGATAGGATAGAGGATACGATAGAGGATAGGATAGGATAGAGGATACGATAGGATAGGATAGAGGATAGGATAGAATAGAGGATAGGATAGAGGATAGGATAGGATAGAGGATATGATAGAGGATAGGATAGACGATTGGATAGGATAGAGGATATTATAGGATAGAGGATATGATACGATAGCGGATAGGATATAATGGAGTATACGATAGTAATGAGGATAGGATAGCGTTGAGGATAGGATAGGATAGAGGATAGGATAGGATAGAGGATAGGATAGGATAGAGGATATGATAGGATAGAGGATAGGATATAATGGAGTATAGGATAGGAATGAGGATAGGATAGGGTTCAGGATAGGATAGGATAGAGGATAGGATAGGATAGAGGATAGGTTAGGATAGAGGATAGGATAGGATAGAGGATAGGATAGGATAGAGGATAGGATAGGATAGAGGATAGGTTAGGATAGAGGATTGGATAGTATAAAGGATAGGTGAGGATAGAGAATAGGATAGCATTGTGGATAGGATAGGATAGTGGATAGGATAGGATAGAGCAGACGATAGAGGATAGGACAGGATAGAGCAGACGATAGAGGATACGATAGGATATAGGATAGGGTAGGAGATTGGATAGGATAGAGGATAGGATAGGGTAGATGATATTATAGGCAAGAGGATAGGATATGATAGAGGATACGATATTATAGAGGATAGGATAGTATAGAGAATAGAATAGGATAGAAGATAGGATAGGATAGAGGATAGGATAGGATAGAGGATAGGATAGGATAGAGGATAGGATAGGATAGAGGATAGGATAGGATAGAGGATAGGATGGGATAGGATAGAGGATAGGATAGGATAGAGGATAGGATAGGATAGAGGATAGGATAGGATAGAGGATAGGATATGATAGGATAGAGGATAGGATAGGATAGAGGATAGGATAGGATAGAGGATAGGATGGGATAGGATAGAGGATAGGATAGGATAGAGGATAGGATAGGATAGAGGATAGGATAGGATAGAGGATAGGATAGGATAGAGGATACGATAGGATAGGATAGAGGATAGGATAGAATAGAGGATAGGATAGAGGATAGGATAGGATAGAGGATATGATAGAGGATAGGATAGACGATTGGATAGGATAGAGGATATTATAGGATAGAGGATATGATACGATAGCGGATAGGATATAATGGAGTATACGATAGTAATGAGGATAGGATAGCGTTGAGGATAGGATAGGATAGAGGATAGGATAGGATAGAGGATAGGATAGGATAGAGGATATGATAGGATAGAGGATAGGATATAATGGAGTATAGGATAGGAATGAGGATAGGATAGGGTTGAGGATAGGATAGGATAGAGGTTAGGATACTGTAGAGAATAGGATAGGATAGAGGATAGGATAGGATAGAGGATAGGATAGGATAGAGGATAGGTTAGGATAGAGGATAGGATAGGATAGAGGATAGGATAGGATAGAGGATAGGATAGAGGATAGGATAGGATAGAGGATAGGATAGGATAGAGGATAGGATAGGATAGAGGATAGGATAGGGATAGAGGATAGGATAGCGGATAGGATAGGATAGAGGATATTATAGGATAGAGGATATGATACGATAGCTGATAGGATATAATGGAGTATAGGATAGTAATGAGGATAGGATAGCGTTGAGGATAGGATAGGATAGAGGATAGGATAGGATAGAGGATAGGATAGGATAGAGGATAGGATAGGATAGAGGATAGGATAGGATAGAGGATAGGATATAATGGAGTATAGGATAGTAATGAGGATAGGATAGCGTTGAGGATAGGATAGGATAGAGGATAGGATAGGATAGAGGATAGGATAGGATAGAGGATAGGATAGGATAGAGGATAGGATAGGATAGAGGATAGGATAGGATAGAGGATAGGATAGAGGATAGGATAGGATAGAGGATAGGATAGGATAGAGGATAGGATAGGATAGAGGATAGGATAGGGATAGAGGATAGGATAGCGGATAGGATAGGATAGAGGATATGATAGAGGATAAGATAGAGGATTGGATAGGATAGAGGATATTATAGGATAGAGGATATGATACGATAGCTGATAGGATATAATGGAGTATAGGATAGTAATGAGGATAGGATAGCGTTGAGGATAGGATAGGATAGAGGATAGGATAGGATAGAGGATAGGATAGGATAGAGGATAGGATAGGATAGAGGATAGGATAGGATAGAGGATAGGATAGAGGATAGGATAGAGGATAGGATAGGATAGAGGATAGGATAGGATAGAGGATAGGATAGGATAGAGGATAGGATAGGATAGAGGATAGGATAGGATAGAGGATAGGATAGAGGATAGGATAGAGGATTGGATAGGATAGAGGATATTATAGGATAGAGGATATGATGGGATAGCGGATAGGATATAATGGAGTATAGGATAGGAATGAGGATAGGATAGCGTTGAGGATAGGATAGGATAGAGGATAGGATAGGATAGAGGGTAGGTTAGGATAGAGGATATGATAGGATAGAGGATAGGATAGGAAAGAGGATAGGATAGGATAGAGGATAGGTTAGGATAGAGGATTGGATAGTATAAAGGATAGGATAGGATAGAGGATATGATAGGATAGAGGATAGGATATAATGGAGTATAGGATAGGAATGAGGATAGGATAGGGTTGAGGATAGGATAGGATAGAGGTTAGGATACTGTAGAGAATAGGATAGGATAGAGGATAGGATAGGATAGAGGATAGGATAGGATAGAGGATAGGTTAGGATAGAGGATAGGATAGGATAGAGGATAGGATAGGATAGAGGATAGGATAGAGGATAGGATAGGATAGAGGATAGGATAGGATAGAGGATAGGATAGCGGATAGGATAGGATAGAGGATATGATAGAGGATAAGATAGAGGATTGGATAGGATAGAGGATATTATAGGATAGAGGATATGATACGATAGCTGATAGGATATAATGGAGTATAGGATAGTAATGAGGATAGGATAGCGTTGAGGATAGGATAGGATAGAGGATAGGATAGGATAGAGGATAGGATAGGATAGAGGATAGGATAGGATAGAGGATAGGATAGGATAGAGGATAGGATAGGATAGAGGATAGGATAGGATAGAGGATAGGATAGGGATAGAGGATAGGATAGCGGATAGGATAGGATAGAGGATATGATAGAGGATAAGATAGAGGATTGGATAGGATAGAGGATATTATAGGATAGAGGATATGATACGATAGCTGATAGGATATAATGGAGTATAGGATAGTAATGAGGATAGGATAGCGTTGAGGATAGGATAGGATAGAGGATAGGATAGGATAGAGGATAGGATAGGATAGAGGATAGGATAGGATAGAGGATAGGATAGGATAGAGGATAGGATAGGATAGAGGATAGGATAGGATAGAGGATAGGATAGGATAGAGGATAGGATAGAGGATAGGATAGGATAGAGGATAGGATAGGATAGAGGATAGGATAGGATAGAGGATAGGATAGGGATAGAGGATAGGATAGCGGATAGGATAGGATAGAGGATATGATAGAGGATAAGATAGAGGATTGGATAGGATAGAGGATATTATAGGATAGAGGATATGATACGATAGCTGATAGGATATAATGGAGTATAGGATAGTAATGAGGATAGGATAGCGTTGAGGATAGGATAGGATAGAGGATAGGATAGGATAGAGGATAGGATAGGATAGAGGATAGGATAGGATAGAGGATAGGATAGGATAGAGGATAGGATAGAGGATAGGATAGAGGATAGGATAGGATAGAGGATAGGATAGGATAGAGGATAGGATAGGATAGAGGATAGGATAGGATAGAGGATAGGATAGAGGATAGGATAGAGGATTGGATAGGATAGAGGATATTATAGGATAGAGGATATGATGGGATAGCGGATAGGATATAATGGAGTATAGGATAGGAATGAGGATAGGATAGCGTTGAGGATAGGATAGGATAGAGGATAGGATAGGATAGAGGGTAGGTTAGGATAGAGGATATGATAGGATAGAGGATAGGATAGGAAAGAGGATAGGATAGGATAGAGGATAGGTTAGGATAGAGGATTGGATAGTATAAAGGATAGGTGAGGATAGAGAATAGGATAGCATTGTGGATAGGATAGGATAGTGGATAGGATAGGATAGAGCAGACGATAGAGGATAGGATAGGATAGAGCAGACGATAGAGGATAGGATAGGATAGAGGATAGGGTAGGAGATTGGATAGGATAGAGGATAGGATAGGGTAGATGATATTATAGGCAAGAGGATAGGATATGATAGAGGATACGATATTATAGAGGATAGGATAGTATAGAGAATAGGATAGGATAGAGGATAGGTTAGCGTAGAGTATAGGGTAGGATAGAGGATAGGATAGGATAGAGGATAGGATAGGATAGAGGATAGGATAGGATAGAGGATAAGTTAGGATAGAGGATAGGATAGGATAGAGGATAGGATAGGATAGAGGATAGGATAGGATAGAGGATAGGATAGGATAGAGGATAGGATAGGATAGAGGATAGGATAGAGGATAGGATAGAGGATAGGATAGGATAGAGGATAGGATAGGATAGAGGATAGATTAGGATAGAGGATAGGATAGGATAGAGGATAGGATAGGATAGAGGATAGGATAGGATAGAGGATAGGATAGGATAGAGGATAGGATAGGATAGAGGATAGGATAGGATAGAGGATAGGATAGAGGATAGGATAGGATAGAGGATAGGTTAGGATAGTGGATAGGATAGGATAGAGGATAGGATAGGATAGAGGATAGGATAGGATAGAGGATAGGATTGAATAGAGAATAGGATAGGATAGAGGATAGGATAGGATAGAGGATAGGATAGGATAGAGGATGGGATAGGATAGAGGATAGGATATAATGGAGTATAGGATAGGAATGAGGATAGGATAGGGTTGAGGATAGGATAGGATAGAGGTTAGGATAGTGTAGAGAATAGGATAGGATAGAGGATAGGATAGGATAGAGGATAGGATAGGATAGAGGATAGGATAGGATAGAGGATAGGATAGGATACAGGATAGGATAGGATAGAGGATAGGATAGGATAGAGGATAGGATAGGATAGAGGATAGGATAGGATAGAGGATAGGATAGGATAGAGGATATGATAGAGGATAAGATAGAGGATTGGATAGGATAGAGGATATTATAGGATAGAGGATATGATACGATAGCTGATAGGATATAATGGAGTATAGGATAGTAATGAGGATAGGATAGCGTTGAGGATAGGATAGGATAGAGGATAGGATAGGATAGAGGATAGGTTAGGATAGAGGATAGGATAGGATAGAGGATAGGATAGGATAGAGGATAGGATAGAGGATAGGATAGAGGATAGGATAGGATAGAGGATAGGATAGGATAGAGGATAGGATAGGATAGAGGATAGGATAGGATAGAGGATAGGATAGAGGATAGGATAGAGGATTGGATAGGATAGAGGATATTATAGGATAGAGGATATGATGGGATAGCGGATAGGATATAATGGAGTATAGGATAGGAATGAGGATAGGATAGCGTTGAGGATAGGATAGGATAGAGGATAGGATAGGATAGAGGGTAGGTTAGGATAGAGGATAGGATATGATAGAGGATACGATATTATAGAGGATAGGATAGTATAGAGAATAGGATAGGATAGAGGATAGGTTAGCGTAGAGTATAGGGTAGGATAGAGGATAGGATAGGATAGAGGATAGGATAGGATAGAGGATAGGATAGGATAAAGGATAGGTTAGGATAGAGGATAGGATAGGATAGAGGATAGGATAGGATAGAGGATAGGATAGGATAGAGGATAGGATAGGATAGAGGATAGGATAGGATAGAGGATAGGATAGAGGATAGGATAGAGGATAGGATAGGATAGAGGATAGGATAGGATAGAGGATAGGATAGGATAGAGGATAGGATCGGATAGAGGATAGGATAGAGGATAGGATAGGATAGAGGATAGGATAGGATAGAGGATAGGATAGGATAGAGGATAGGATAGAGGATAGGATAGAGGATTGGATAGGATAGAGGATAGGATAGAGGATTGGATAGGATAGAGGATATTATAGGATAGAGGATATGATGGGATAGCGGATAGGATATAATGGAGTATAGGATAGGAATGAGGATAGGATAGCGTTGAGGATAGGATAGGATAGAGGATAGGATAGGATAGAGGGTAGGTTAGGATAGAGGATATGATAGGATAGAGGATAGGATAGGAAAGAGGATAGGATAGGATAGAGGATAGGTTAGGATAGAGGATTGGATAGTATAAAGGATAGGTGAGGATAGAGAACAGGATAGCATTGTGGATAGGATAGGATAGTGGATAGGATAGGATAGAGCAGACGATAGAGGATAGGATAGGATAGAGCAGACGATAGAGGATAGGATAACATAGAGGATAGGGTAGGAGATTGGATAGGATAGAGGATAGGATAGGGTAGATGATATTATAGGCAAGAGGATAGGATATGATAGAGGATACGATATTATAGAGGATAGGATAGTATAGAGAATAGGATAGGATAGAGGATAGGTTAGCGTAGAGTATAGGGTAGGATAGAGGATAGGATAGGATAGAGGATAGGATAGGATAGAGGATAGGATAGGATAGAGGATAGGTTAGGATAGAGGATAGGATAGGATAGAGGATAGGATAGGATAGAGGATTGGATAGGATAGAGGATAGGATAGGATAGAGGATAGGATAGGATAGAGGATAGGATAGAGGATAGGATAGAGGATAGGTTAGGATAGAGTATAGGATAGGATAGAGGATAGGATAGCATAGAGGATAGGATAGGATAGAGGATAGGATAGGATAGAGGATAGGATAGGATAGAGGATACGATAGGATAGGATAGAGGATAGGATAGGATAGAGGATAGGATAGGATAGAGGATAGGATAGGATAGAGGATAGGATAGGATAGGATAGAGGATAGGATAGGATAGAGGATAGGATAGGATAGAGGATAGGATAGGATAGAGGATAGGATAGGATAGAGGATCGGATAGGATAGAGGATAGGATAGGATAGAGGATAGGATAGGATAGAAGATAGGATAGGATAAAGGATAGGATAGGATAGAGGATAGGATAGGATAGAGGATAGGATAGGATAGAGGATAGGATAGGATAGAGGATAGGATAGGATAGAGGATAGGATAGGATAGAGGATAGGATAGGATAGAGGATAGGATAGGATAGAGGATAGGATAGAGGATTGGTTAGTATAAAGGATAGGAGAGGATAGAGGATAGGATAGGATTGAGGATAGGATAGGATAGAGGATAGGATAGGATAGAGCATAGGATAGGATAGGATTGAGGGTAGGATAGGATAGAGGATAGGATAGGATAGAGGATAGGATAGGATAGAGGATAGGATAGAGGATAGGATAGGATAGAGGATATGATAGAGGATAGGATAGACGATTGGATAGGATAGAGGATATTATAGGATAGAGGATATGATACGATAGCGGATAGGATATAATGGAGTATACGATAGTAATGAGGATAGGATAGGATAGAGGATAGGATAGGATAGAGGATAGGATAGGATAGAGGATAGGTTAGGATAGAGGATAGGATAGAGGATAGGATAGGATAGAGCATAGGATAGGATAGGATTGAGGGTAGGATAGGATAGAGGATAGGATAGGATAGAGGATAGGATAGGATAGAGGATAGGATAGGATAGAGGATATGATAGAGGATAGGATAGACGATTGGATAGGATAGAGGATATTATAGGATAGAGGATATGATACGATAGCGGATAGGATATAATGGAGTATACGATAGTAATGAGGATAGGATAGGATAGAGGATAGGATAGGATAGAGGATAGGATAGGATAGAGGATAGGTTAGGATAGAGGATAGGATAGGATAGAGGATAGGATAGGATAGAGGATAGGATAGGATAGAGGATAGGATAGGATAGAGGATAGGATAGGATAGAGGATAGGATAGAGGATAGGATAGAGGATAGGATAGGATAGAGGATAGGTTAGGATAGAGGATAGGATAGGATAGAGGATAGGATAGGATAGAGGATAAGATAGGATAGAGGATAGGATAGAATAGAGAATAGGATAGGATAGAGGATAGGATAGGATAGAGGATAGGATAGGATAGAGGATGGGATAGGATAGAGGATAGGATATAATGGAGTATAGGATAGGAATGAGGATAGGATAGGGTTGAGGATAGGATAGGATAGAGGTTAGGATAGTGTAGAGAATAGGATAGGATAGAGGATAGGATAGGATAGAGGATAGGATAGGATAGAGGATAGGATAGGATAGAGGATAGGATAGGATAGAGGATAGGATAGGATAGAGGATAGGATAGGATAGAGGATAGGATAGGATAGAGGATAGGATAGGATAGAGGATAGGATAGGATAGAGGATAGGATAGGATAGAGGATAGGATAGGATAGAGGATAGGATAGGATAGAGGATAGGATAGGATAGAGGATAGGATAGGATAGAGGATAGGATAGGATAGAGGATAGGATAGGATAGAGGATAGGATAGGATAGAGGATAGGATAGAGGATAGGATAGGATAGACGATTGGATAGGATAGAGGATATTATAGGATAGAGGATATGATACGATAGCTGATAGGATATAATGGAGTATAGGATAGTAATGAGGATAGGATAGCGTTGAGGATAGGATAGGATAGAGGATAGGATAGGATAGAGGATAGGTTAGGATAGAGGATAGGATAGGATAGAGGATAGGATAGGATAGAGGATAGGATAGGATAGAGGATAGGATAGGATAGAGGATAGGATAGGATAGAGGATAGGATAGGATAGAGGATAGGATAGGATAGAGGATAGGATAGAGGATAGGATAGAGGATTGGATAGGATAGAGGATATTATAGGATAGAGGATATGATGGGATAGCGGATAGGATATAATGGAGTATAGGATAGGAATGAGGAAAGGATAGCGTTGAGGATAGGATAGGATAGAGGATAGGATAGGATAGAGGGTAGGTTAGGATAGAGGATATGATAGGATAGAGGATAGGATAGGAAAGAGGATAGGATAGGATAGAGGATAGGTTAGGATAGAGGATTGGATAGTATAAAGGATAGGTGAGGATAGAGAATAGGATAGCATTGTGGATAGGATAGGATAGTGGATAGGATAGGATAGAGCAGACGATAGAGGATAGGATAGGATAGAGCAGACGATAGAGGATAGGATAGGATAGAGGATAGGGTAGGAGATTGGATAGGATAGAGGATAGGATAGGGTAGATGATATTATAGGCAAGAGGATAGGATATGATAGAGGATACGATATTATAGAGGATAGGATAGTATAGAGAATAGGATAGGATAGAGGATAGGTTAGCGTAGAGTATAGGGTAGGATAGAGGATAGGATAGGATAGAGGATAGGATAGGATAGAGGATAGGATAGGATAGAGGATAGGTTAGGATAGAGGATAGGATAGGATAGAGGATAGGATAGGATAGAGGATTGGATAGGATAGAGGATAGGATAGAGGATAGGTTAGGATAGAGTATAGGATAGGATAGAGGATAGGATAGCATAGAGGATAGGATAGGATAGAGGATAGGATAGGATAGAGGATAGGATAGGATAGAGGATACGATAGGATAGGATAGAGGATAGGATAGGATAGAGGATAGGATAGGATAGAGGATAGGATAGGATAGGATAGAGGATAGGATAGGATAGAGGATAGGATAGGATAGAGGATAGGATAGGATAGAGGATAGGATAGGATAGAGGATAGGATAGGATAGAGGATCGGATAGGATAGAGGATAGGATAGGATAGAGGATAGGATAGGATAGAAGATAGGATAGGATAAAGGATAGGATAGGATAGAGGATAGGATAGGATAGAGGATAGGATAGGATAGAGGATAGGATAGAGGATAGGATAGGATAGAGGATATGATAGAGGATAGGATAGACGATTGGATAGGATAGAGGATATTATAGGATAGAGGATATGATACGATAGCGGATAGGATATAATGGAGTATACGATAGTAATGAGGATAGGATAGGATAGAGGATAGGATAGGATAGAGGATAGGATAGGATAGAGGATAGGTTAGGATAGAGGATAGGATAGGATAGAGGATAGGATAGGATAGAGGATAGGATAGGATAGAGGATAGGATAGGATAGAGGATAGGATAGGATAGAGGATAGGATAGAGGATAGGATAGAGGATAGGATAGGATAGAGGATAGGTTAGGATAGAGGATAGGATAGGATAGAGGATAGGATAGGATAGAGGATAGGATAGGATAGAGGATAGGATAGAATAGAGAATAGGATAGGATAGAGGATAGGATAGGATAGAGGATAGGATAGGATAGAGGATGGGATAGGATAGAGGATAGGATATAATGGAGTATAGGATAGGAATGAGGATAGGATAGGGTTGAGGATAGGATAGGATAGAGGTTAGGATAGTGCAGAGAATAGGATAGGATAGAGGATAGGATAGGATAGAGGATAGGATAGGATAGAGGATAGGATAGGATAGAGGATAGGATAGGATAGAGGATAGGATAGGATAGAGGATAGGATAGGATAGAGGATAGGATAGGATAGAGGATAGGATAGGATAGAGGATAGGATAGGATAGAGGATAGGATAGGATAGAGGATAGGATAGGATAGAGGATAGGATAGGATAGAGGATAGGATAGGATAGAGGATAGGATAGGATAGAGGATAGGATAGGATAGAGGATAGGATAGGATAGAGGATAGGATAGAGGATAGGATAGGATAGAGGATAGGATAGGATAGAGGATAGGATAGGATAGAGGATAGGATAGGATAGAGGATAGGATAGGATAGAGGATAGGATAGGATAGAGGATAGGATAGAGGGTTGCTTAGTATAAAGGATAGGAGAGGATAGAGGATAGGATAGGATAGAGGATAGGATAGAGGATAGGATAGGATAGAGGATAGGATAGGATAGAGGATAGGATAGAGGATATGATAGAGGATAAGATAGAGGATTGGATAGGATAGAGGATATTATAGGATAGAGGATATGATACGATAGCTGATAGGATATAATGGAGTATAGGATAGTAATGAGGATAGGATAGCGTTGAGGATAGGATAGGATAGAGGATAGGATAGGATAGAGGATAGGTTAGGATAGAGGATAGGATAGGATAGAGGATAGGGTAGGATAGAGGATAGGATAGGATAGAGGATAGGATAGGATAGAGGATAGGATAGGATAGAGGATAGGATAGGATAGAGGATAGGATAGGATAGAGGATAGGATAGAGGATAGGATAGAGGATTGGATAGGATAGAGGATATTATAGGATAGAGGATATGATGGGATAGCGGATAGGATATAATGGAGTATAGGATAGGAATGAGGATAGGATAGCGTTGAGGATAGGATAGGATAGAGGATAGGATAGGATAGAGGGTAGGTTAGGATAGAGGATATGATAGGATAGAGGATAGGATAGGAAAGAGGATAGGATAGGATAGAGGATAGGTTAGGATAGAGGATTGGATAGTATAAAGGATAGGTGAGGATAGAGAATAGGATATCATTGTGGATAGGATAGGATAGTGGATAGGATAGGATAGAGCAGACGATAGAGGATAGGATAGGATAGAGCAGACGATAGAGGATAGGATAGGATAGAGGATAGGGTAGGAGATTGGATAGGATAGAGGATAGGATAGGGTAGATGATATTATAGGCAAGAGGATAGGATATGATAGAGGATACGATATTATAGAGGATAGGATAGTATAGAGAATAGGATAGGATAGAGGATAGGTTAGCGTAGAGTATAGGGTAGGATAGAGGATAGGATAGGATAGAGGATAGGATAGGATAGAGGATAGGATAGGATAGAGGATAGGATAGGATAGAGGATAGGATAGGATAGAGGATAGGATAGGATAGAGGATAGGATAGGATAGAGTATAGGATGGGATAGGATAGAGGATAGGATAGGATAGAGGATAGGATAGGATAGGGGATAGGATAGGATAGAGGATAGGATAGGATAGAGGATAGGATAGGATAGGATAGAGGATAGGATAGGATAGAGGATAGGATAGGATAGAGGATAGGATAGGATAGAGGATAGGATAGGATAGAGGATAGGATAGGATAGAGGATAGGATAGGATAGAGGATAGGATAGGATAGGATAGAGGATAGGATAGGATAGAGGATAGGATAGGATAGAGGATAGGATAGGATAGAGGATAGGATAGGATAGGATAGAGGATAGGATAGAGGATTGGTTAGTATAAAGGATAGGAGAGGATAGAGGATAGGACAGGATAGAGGATAGGATAGAGGATAGGATAGGATAGAGGATATGATAGAGGATAGGATAGAGGATTGGATAGGATAGAGGATATTATAGGATAGAGGATATGATACGATAGCGGATAGGATATAATGGAGTATAGGATAGTAATGATGATAGGATAGCGTTGAGGATAGGATAGGATAGAGGATAGGATAGGATAGAGGATAGGTTAGGATAGAGGATAGGATAGGATAGAGGATAGGATAGGATAGAGGATAGGATAGGATAGAGGATAGGATAGGATAGAGGATAGGATAGGATAGAGGATAGGATAGAGGATGGGATAGAGGATAGGATAGAGGATTGGATAGGATAGAGGATATTATAGGATAGAGGATATGATAGGATAGCGGATAGGATATAATGGAGTATAGGATAGGAATGAGGATAGGATAGCGTTGAGGATAGGATAGGATAGAGGATAGAATAGGATAGAGGGTAGGTTAGGATAGAGGATAGGATAGGATAGAGGATAGGATAGGAAAGAGGATAGGATAGGATAGAGGATAGGTTAGGATAGAGGATTGGATAGTATAAAGGATAGGTGAGGATAGACAATAGGATAGCATTGAGGATAGGATAGGATAGTGGATAGGATAGGATAGAGCAGACGATAGAGGATAGGATAGGATAGAGAATAGGGTAGGAGATTGGATAGGATAGAGGATACGATAGGGTAGATGATATCATAGGCAAGAGGATAGTATATGATAGAGGATACGATATTATAGAGGATAGGATAGGATAGAGAATAGGATAGGATAGAGGATAGGTTAGGATAGAGTATAGGATCGGATAGAGGATAGGATAGCATAGAGGATAGGATAGGATAGAGGATAGGATAGGATAGAGGATAGGATAGGATAGAGGATACGATAGGATAGGATAGAGGATAGGATAGAATAGAGGATAGGATAGAGGATAGGATAGGATAGAGGACATGATAGAGGATAGGATAGACGATTGGATAGGATAGAGGATATTATAGGATAGAGGATATGATACGATAGCGGATAGGATATAATGGAGTATACGATAGTAATGAGGATAGGATAGCGTTGAGGATAGGATAGGATAGAGGATAGGATAGGATAGAGGATAGGATAGGATAGAGGATATGATAGGATAGAGGATAGGATATAATGGAGTATAGGATAGGAATGAGGATAGGATAGGGTTGAGGATAGGATAGGATAGAGGTTAGGATACTGTAGAGAATAGGATAGGATAGAGGATAGGATAGGATAGAGGATAGGATAGGATAGAGGATAGGTTAGGATAGAGGATAGGATAGGATAGAGGATAGGATAGGATAGAGGATAGGATAGGATAGAGGATAGGATAGAGGATAGGATAGGATAGAGGATAGGATAGGATAGAGGATAGGATAGGATAGAGGATAGGATAGAGGATAGGATAGGATAGAGGATAGGATAGGATAGAGGATAGGATAGGATAGAGGATAGGATAGAGGATAGGATAGGATAGAGGATAGGATAGAGGATAGGATAGAGGATTGGATAGGATAGAGGATATTATAGGATAGAGGATATGATGGGATAGCGGATAGGATATAATGGAGTATAGGATGGGAATGAGGATAGGATAACGTTGAGGATAGGATAGGATAGAGGATAGGATAGGATAGAGGGTAGGTTAGGATAGAGGATATGATAGGATAGAGGATAGGATAGGAAAGAGGATAGGATAGGATAGAGGATAGGTTAGGATAGAGGATTGGATAGTATAAAGGATAGGTGAGGATAGAGAATAGGATAGCATTGTGGATAGGATAGGATAGTGGATAGGATAGGATAGAGCAGACGATAGAGGATAGGATAGGATACAGCAGACGATAGAGGATACGATAGGATAGAGGATAGGGTAGGAGATTGGATAGGATAGAGGATAGGATAGGGTAGATGATATTATAGGCAAGAGGATAGGATATGATAGAGGATACGATATTATAGAGGATAGGATAGGATAGAGAATAGGATAGGATAGAGGATAGGATAGGATAGAGGATAGGATAGGATAGGGGATAGGATAGGATAGAGGATAGGATAGGATAGAGGATAGGATAGGATAGGATAGAGGATAGGATAGGATAGAGGATAGGATAGGATAGAGGATAGGATAGGATAGAGGATAGGATAGGATAGAGGATAGGGTAGGATAGGATAGAGGATAGGATAGGATAGAGGATAGGAGAGGATAGAGGATAGGACAGGATAGAGGATAGGGTAGAGGATAGGATAGGATAGAGGATATGATAGAGGATAGGATAGAGGATTGGATAGGATAGAGGATATTATAGGATAGAGGATATGATACGATAGCGGATAGGATATAATGGAGTATAGGATAGTAATGATGATAGGATAGCGTTGAGGATAGGATAGGATAGAGGATAGGATAGGATAGAGGATAGGTTAGGATAGAGGATAGGATAGGATAGAGGATAGGATAGGATAGAGGATAGGATAGGATAGAGGATAGGATAGGATAGAGGATAGGATAGGATAGAGGATAGGATAGAGGATGGGATAGAGGATAGGATAGAGGATTGGATAGGATAGAGGATATTATAGGATAGAGGATATGATAGGATAGCGGATAGGATATAATGGAGTATAGGATAGGAATGAGGATAGGATAGCGTTGAGGATAGGATAGGATAGAGGATAGAATAGGATAGAGGGTAGGTTAGGATAGAGGATAGGATAGGATAGAGGATAGGATAGGAAAGAGGATAGGATAGGATAGAGGATAGGTTAGGATAGAGGATTGGATAGTATAAAGGATAGGTGAGGATAGAGAATAGGATACCATTGAGGATAGGATAGGATAGTGGATAGGATAGGATAGAGCAGACGATAGAGGATAGGATAGGATAGAGGATAGGGTAGGAGATTGGATAGGATAGAGGATACGATAGGGTAGATGATATCATAGGCAAGAGTATAGTATACGATAGAGGATACGATATTATAGAGGATAGGATAGGATAGAGAATAGGATAGGATAGAGGATAGGTTAGGATAGAGTATAGGATCGGATAGAGGATAGGATAGCATAGAGGATAGGATAGGATAGAGGATAGGATAGGATAGAGGATAGGATAGGATAGAGGATACGATAGGATAGGATAGAGGATAGGATAGAATAGAGGATAGGATAGAGGATAGGATAGGATATAGGATATGATAGAGGATAGGATAGACGATTGGATAGGATAGAGGATATTATAGGATAGAGGATATGATACGATAGCGGATAGGATATAATGGAGTATACGATAGTAATGAGGATAGGATAGCGTTGAGGATAGGATAGGATAGAGGATAGGATAGGATAGAGGATAGGATAGGATAGAGGATAGGATAGGATAGAGGATAGGATAGAGGATAGGATAGAGGATAGGATAGGATAGAGGATATGATAGGATAGAGGATAGGTTAGGATAGAGGATAGGATAGGATAGAGGATAGGATAGGGATAGAGGATAGGATAGAGGAATGGATAGGATAGAGGATATGATAGAGGATAAGATAGAGGATTGGATAGGATAGAGGATATTATAGGATAGAGGATATGATACGATAGCTGATAGGATATAATGGAGTATAGGATAGTAATGAGGATAGGATAGCGTTGAGGATAGGATAGGATAGAGGATAGGATAGGATAGAGGATAGGTTAGGATAGAGGATAGGATAGGATAGAGGATAGGATAGGATAGAGGATAGGATAGGATAGAGGATAGGATAGGATAGAGGATAGGATATGATAGAGCAGACGATAGAGGATAGGATAGGATAGAGCAGACGATAGAGGATACGATAGGATAGAGGATAGGGTAGGAGATTGGATAGGATAGAGGATAGGATAGGGTAGATGATATTATAGGCAAGAGGATAGGATATGATAGAGGATACGATATTATAGAGGATAGGATAGGATAGAGAATAGGATAGGATAGAGGATAGGATAGGATAGAGGATAGGATAGGATAGGGGATAGGATAGGATAGAGGATAGGATAGGATAGAGGATAGGATAGGATAGGATAGAGGATAGGATAGGATAGAGGATAGGATAGGATAGAGGATAGGATAGGATAGAGGATAGGATAGGATAGGATAGAGGATAGGATAGGATAGAGGATAGGATAGGATAGAGGATAGGATAGGATAGGATAGAGGATAGGATAGGATAGGATAGAGGATAGGATAGAGGATTGGTTAGTATAAAGGATAGGAGAGGATAGAGGATAGGACAGGATAGAGGATAGGATAGAGGATAGGATAGGATAGAGGATATGATAGAGGATAGGATAGAGGATTGGATAGGATAGAGGATAGGATAGAGGATAGGATAGGATAGAGGATATGATAGAGGATAGGATAGACGATTGGATAGGATAGAGGATATTATAGGATAGAGGATATGATACGATAGCGGATAGGATATAATGGAGTATACGATAGTAATGAGGATAGGATAGCGTTGAGGATAGGATAGGATAGAGGATAGGATAGGATAGAGGATAGGATAGGATAGAGGATATGATAGGATAGAGGATAGGATATAATGGAGTATAGGATAGGAATGAGGATAGGATAGGGTTGAGGATAGGATAGGATAGAGGTTAGGATACTGTAGAGAATAGGATAGGATAGAGGATAGGATAGGATAGAGGATAGGATAGGATAGAGGATAGGTTAGGATAGAGGATAGGATAGGATAGAGGATAGGATAGTATAGAGGATAGGATAGGATAGAGGATAGGATAGAGGATAGGATAGGATAGAGGATAGGATAGGATAGAGGATAGGATAGGATAGAGGATAGGATAGGATAGAGGATAGGATAGAGGATAGGATAGGATAGAGGATAGGATAGGATAGAGGATAGGATAGGATAGAGGATAGGATAGAGGATAGGATAGGATAGAGGATAGGATAGAGGATTGGATAGGATAGAGGATATTATAGGATAGAGGATATGATGGGATAGCGGATAGGATATAATGGAGTATAGGATGGGAATGAGGATAGGATAGCGTTGAGGATAGGATAGGATAGAGGATAGGATAGGATAGAGGGTAGGTTAGGATAGAGGATATGATAGGATAGAGGATAGGATAGGAAAGAGGATAGGATAGGATAGAGGATAGGTTAGGATAGAGGATTGGATAGTATAAAGGATAGGTGAGGATAGAGAATAGGATAGCATTGTGGATAGGATAGGATAGTGGATAGGATAGGATAGAGCAGACGATAGAGGATAGGATAGGATAGAGCAGACGATAGAGGATACGATAGGATAGAGGATAGGGTAGGAGATTGGATAGGATAGAGGATAGGATAGGGTAGATGATATTATAGGCAAGAGGATAGGATATGATAGAGGATACGATATTATAGAGGATAGGATAGGATAGAGAATAGGATAGGATAGAGGATAGGTTAGGATAGAGTATAGGATCGGATAGAGGATAGGATAGCATAGAGGATAGGATAGGATAGAGGATAGGATAGGATAGAGGATAGGATAGAGGATAGGATAGGATAGAGGATAGGATAGGATAGAGGATAGGATAGGATAGAGGATAGGATAGGATAGAGGATAGGATAGGATAGGATAGAGGATAGGATAGGATAGAGGATAGGATAGGATAGAGGATAGGATAGGATAGAGGATAGGATAGGATAGAGGATAGGATAGGATAGGATAGAGGATAGGATAGGATAGGATAGAGGATAGGATAGAGGATTGGTTAGTATAAAGGATAGGAGAGGATAGAGGATAGGACAGGATAGAGGATACGATATTATAGAGGATAGGATAGGATAGAGAATAGGATAGGATAGAGGATAGGTTAGGATAGAGTATAGGATCGGATAGAGGATAGGATAGCGTAGAGGATAGGATAGGATAGAGGATAGGATAGGATAGAGGATAGGATCGGATAGAGGATACGATAGGATAGGATAGAGGATAGGATAGGATAGAGGATAGGATAGGATAGAGGATAGGATAGAGGATAGGATAGGATAGAGGATATGATAGAGGATAGGATAGACGATTGGATAGGATAGAGGATATTATAGGATAGAGGATATGATACGATAGCGGATAGGATATAATGGAGTATACGATAGTAATGAGGATAGGATAGCGTTGAGGATAGGATAGGATAGAGGATAGGATAGGATAGAGGATAGGATAGGATAGAGGATAGGATAGGATAGAGGATAGGTTAGGATAGAGGATAGGATAGGATAGAGGATAGGATAGGATAGCCGATAGGATAGGATAGAGGATAGGATAGGATAGAGGATAGGATAGGATAGAGGATAGGATAGGATAGAGGATAGGATAGAGGATGGGATAGAGGATTGGATAGGATAGAGGATATGATAGGATAGCGGATAGGATATAATGGAGTATAGGATAGGAATGAGGATAGGATAGGGTTCAGGATAGGATAGGATAGAGGATAGGATAGGATAGAGGATAGGTTAGGATAGAGGATAGGATAGGATAGAGGATAGGATAGGATAGAGGATAGGATTGGATAGAGGATAGGATAGGATAGGATAGAGGATAGGATAGGATAGAGGATAGGATAGGATAGAGGATAGGATAGGATAGGATAGAGGATAGGATAGGATAGAGGATAGGATAGGATAGAGGATAGGATAGGATAGAGGATAGGATAGGATAGAGGATAGGATAGGATAGGATAGAGGATAGGATAGAGGATTGGTTAGTATAAAGGATAGGAGAGGATAGAGGATAGGACAGGATAGAGGATAGGATAGAGGATAGGATAGGATAGAGGATATGATAGAGGATAGGATAGAGGATTGGATAGGATAGAGGATATTATAGGATAGAGGATATGATACGATAGCGGATAGGATATAATGGAGTATAGGATAGTAATGATGATAGGATAGCGTTGAGGATAGGATAGGATAGAGGATAGGATAGGATAGAGGATAGGTTAGGATAGAGGATAGGATAGGATAGAGGATAGGATAGGATAGAGGATAGGATAGGATAGAGGATAGGATAGGATAGAGGATAGGATAGGATAGAGGATAGGATAGAGGATGGGATAGAGGATAGGATAGAGGATTGGATAGGATAGAGGATATTATAGGATAGAGGATATGATAGGATAGCGGATAGGATATAATGGAGTATAGGATAGGAATGAGGATAGGATAGCGTTGAGGATAGGATAGGATAGAGGATAGAATAGGATAGAGGGTAGGTTAGGATAGAGGATAGGATAGGATAGAGGATAGGATAGGAAAGAGGATAGGATAGGATAGAGGATAGGTTAGGATAGAGGATTGGATAGTATAAAGGATAGGTGAGGATAGACAATAGGATAGCATTGAGGATAGGATAGGATAGTGGATAGGATAGGATAGAGCAGACGATAGAGGATAGGATAGGATAGAGAATAGGGTAGGAGATTGGATAGGATAGAGGATACGATAGGGTAGATGATATCATAGGCAAGAGGATAGTATATGATAGAGGATACGATATTATAGAGGATAGGATAGGATAGAGAATAGGATAGGATAGAGGATAGGTTAGGATAGAGTATAGGATCGGATAGAGGATAGGATAGCATAGAGGATAGGATAGGATAGAGGATAGGATAGGATAGAGGATAGGATAGGATAGAGGATACGATAGGATAGGATAGAGGATAGGATAGAATAGAGGATAGGATAGAGGATAGGATAGGATAGAGGACATGATAGAGGATAGGATAGACGATTGGATAGGATAGAGGATATTATAGGATAGAGGATATGATACGATAGCGGATAGGATATAATGGAGTATACGATAGTAATGAGGATAGGATAGCGTTGAGGATAGGATAGGATAGAGGATAGGATAGGATAGAGGATAGGATAGGATAGAGGATATGATAGGATAGAGGATAGGATATAATGGAGTATAGGATAGGAATGAGGATAGGATAGGGTTGAGGATAGGATAGGATAGAGGTTAGGATACTGTAGAGAATAGGATAGGATAGAGGATAGGATAGGATAGAGGATAGGATAGGATAGAGGATAGGTTAGGATAGAGGATAGGATAGGATAGAGGATAGGATAGGATAGAGGATAGGATAGGATAGAGGATAGGATAGAGGATAGGATAGGATAGAGGATAGGATAGGATAGAGGATAGGATAGGATAGAGGATAGGATAGAGGATAGGATAGGATAGAGGATAGGATAGGATAGAGGATAGGATAGGATAGAGGATAGGATAGAGGATAGGATAGGATAGAGGATAGGATAGAGGATAGGATAGAGGATTGGATAGGATAGAGGATATTATAGGATAGAGGATATGATGGGATAGCGGATAGGATATAATGGAGTATAGGATGGGAATGAGGATAGGATAACGTTGAGGATAGGATAGGATAGAGGATAGGATAGGATAGAGGGTAGGTTAGGATAGAGGATATGATAGGATAGAGGATAGGATAGGAAAGAGGATAGGATAGGATAGAGGATAGGTTAGGATAGAGGATTGGATAGTATAAAGGATAGGTGAGGATAGAGAATAGGATAGCATTGTGGATAGGATAGGATAGTGGATAGGATAGGATAGAGCAGACGATAGAGGATAGGATAGGATACAGCAGACGATAGAGGATACGATAGGATAGAGGATAGGGTAGGAGATTGGATAGGATAGAGGATAGGATAGGGTAGATGATATTATAGGCAAGAGGATAGGATATGATAGAGGATACGATATTATAGAGGATAGGATAGGATAGAGAATAGGATAGGATAGAGGATAGGATAGGATAGAGGATAGGATAGGATAGGGGATAGGATAGGATAGAGGATAGGATAGGACAGAGGATAGGATAGGATAGGATAGAGGATAGGATAGGATAGAGGATAGGATAGGATAGAGGATAGGATAGGATAGAGGATAGGATAGGATAGAGGATAGGATAGGATAGGATAGAGGATAGGATAGGATAGAGGATAGGAGAGGATAGAGGATAGGACAGGATAGAGGATAGGGTAGAGGATAGGATAGGATAGAGGATATGATAGAGGATAGGATAGAGGATTGGATAGGATAGAGGATATTATAGGATAGAGGATATGATACGATAGCGGATAGGATATAATGGAGTATAGGATAGTAATGATGATAGGATAGCGTTGAGGATAGGATAGGATAGAGGATAGGATAGGATAGAGGATAGGTTAGGATAGAGGATAGGATAGGATAGAGGATAGGATAGGATAGAGGATAGGATAGGATAGAGGATAGGATAGGATAGAGGATAGGATAGGATAGAGGATAGGATAGAGGATGG
Source organism: Halictus rubicundus (assembly GCF_050948215.1). Classification (NCBI taxonomy): domain Eukaryota; kingdom Metazoa; phylum Arthropoda; class Insecta; order Hymenoptera; family Halictidae; genus Halictus; species Halictus rubicundus. The sequence goes on from NW_027488690.1 coordinate 443,242, forward strand.
GATAGAGGATAGGATAGAGGATTGGATAGGATAGAGGATATTATAGGATAGAGGATATGATAGGATAGCGGATAGGATATAATGGAGTATAGGATAGGAATGAGGATAGGATAGCGTTGAGGATAGGATAGGATAGAGGATAGAATAGGATAGAGGATAGGTTAGGATAGAGGATAGGATAGGATAGAGGATAGGATAGGATAGAGGATAGGTTAGGATAGAGGATAGGATAGGATAGAGGATAGGATAGGATAGCCGATAGGATAGGATAGAGGATAGGATAGGATAGAGGATAGGATAGGATAGAGGATAGGATAGAGGATAGGATAGAGGATTGGATAGGATAGAGGATATGATAGGATAGCGGATAGGATATAATGGAGTATAGGATAGGAATGAGGATAGGATAGGGTTCAGGATAGGATAGGATAGAGGATAGGATAGGATAGAGGATAGGTTAGGATAGAGGATAGGATAGGATAGAGGATAGGATAGGATAGAGGATAGGATTGGATAGAGGATAGGATAGGATAGGATAGAGGATAGGATAGGATAGAGGATAGGATAGGATAGAGGATAGGATAGGATAGAGGATAGGATAGGATAGAGGATAGGATAGGATAGAGGATAGGATAGGATAGGATAGAGGATAGGATAGGATAGAGGATAGGATAGGATAGGATAGAGGATAGGATAGAGGATTGGTTAGTATAAAGGATAGGAGAGGATAGAGGATAGGACAGGATAGAGGATAGGATAGAGGATAGGATAGGATAGAGGATATGATAGAGGATAGGATAGAGGATTGGATAGGATAGAGGATATTATAGGATAGAGGATATGATACGATAGCGGATAGGATATAATGGAGTATAGGATAGTAATGATGATAGGATAGCGTTGAGGATAGGATAGGATAGAGGATAGGATAGGATAGAGGATAGGTTAGGATAGAGGATAGGATAGGATAGAGGATAGGATAGGATAGAGGATAGGATAGGATAGAGGATAGGATAGGATAGAGGATAGGATAGGATAGAGGATAGGATAGAGGATGGGATAGAGGATAGGATAGAGGATTGGATAGGATAGAGGATATTATAGGATAGAGGATATGATAGGATAGCGGATAGGATATAATGGAGTATAGGATAGGAATGAGGATAGGATAGCGTTGAGGATAGGATAGGATAGAGGATAGAATAGGACAGAGGGTAGGTTAGGATAGAGGATAGGATAGGATAGAGGATAGGATAGGAAAGAGGATAGGATAGGATAGAGGATAGGTTAGGATAGAGGATTGGATAGTATAAAGGATAGGTGAGGATAGAGAATAGGATAGCATTGAGGATAGGATAGGATAGTGGATAGGATAGGATAGAGCAGACGATAGAGGATAGGATAGGATAGAGGATAGGGTAGGAGATTGGATAGGATAGAGGATACGATATTGTAGATGATATCATAGGCAAGAGGATAGTATATGATAGAGGATACGATATTATAGAGGATAGGATAGGATAGAGAATAGGATAGGATAGAGGATAGGTTAGGATAGAGTATAGGATCGGATAGAGGATAGGATAGCATAGAGGATAGGATAGGATAGAGGATAGGATAGGATAGAGGATAGGATAGGATAGAGGATACGATAGGATAGGATAGAGGATAGGATAGAATAGAGGATAGGATAGAGGATAGGATAGGATAGAGGATATGATAGAGGATAGGATAGACGATTGGATAGGATAGAGGATATTATAGGATAGAGGATATGATACGATAGCGGATAGGATATAATGGAGTATACGATAGTAATGAGGATAGGATAGCGTTGAGGATAGGATAGGACAGAAGATAGGATAGGATAGAGGATAGGATAGGATAGAGGATATGATAGGATAGAGGATAGGATATAATGGAGTATAGGATAGGAATGAGGATAGGATAGGGTTGAGGATAGGATAGGATAGAGGTTAGGATACTGTAGAGAATACGATAGGATAGAGGATAGGATAGGATAGAGGATAGGATAGGATAGAGGATAGGTTAGGATAGAGGATAGGATAGGATAGAGGATAGGATAGGATAGAGGATAGGATAGAGGATAGGATAGGATAGAGGATAGGATAGGATAGAGGATAGGATAGAGGATAGGATAGGATAGAGGATAGGATAGGATAGAGGATAGGATAGGATAGAGGATAGGATAGGATAGAGGATAGGATAGAGGATAGGATAGGATAGAGGATAGGATAGAGGATAGGATAGAGGATTGGATAGGATAGAGGATATTATAGGATAGAGGATATGATGGGATAGCGGATAGGATATAATGGAGTATAGGATGGGAATGAGGATAGGATAGCGTTGAGGATAGGATAGGATAGAGGATAGGATAGGATAGAGGGTAGGTTAGGATAGAGGATATGATAGGATAGAGGATAGGATAGGAAAGAGGATAGGATAGGATAGAGGATAGGTTAGGATAGAGGATTGGATAGTATAAAGGATAGGTGAGGATAGAGAATAGGATAGCATTGTGGATAGGATAGGATAGTGGATAGGATAGGATAGAGCAGACGATAGAGGATAGGATAGGATAGAGCAGACGATAGAGGATACGATAGGATAGAGGATTGGGTAGGAGATTGGATAGGATAGAGGATAGGATAGGGTAGATGATATTATAGGCAAGAGGATAGGATATGATAGAGGATACGATATTATAGAGGATAGGATAGGATAGAGAATAGGATAGGATAGAGGATAGGTTAGGATAGAGTATAGGAACGGATAGAGGATAGGATAGCATAGAGGATAGGATAGGATAGAGGATAGGATAGGATAATGGATAGGATCGGATAGAGGATACGATAGGATAGGATAGAGGATAGGATAGGATAGAGGATAGGATAGGATAGAGGATAGGATAGAGGATAGGATAGGATAGAGGATATGATAGAGGATAGGATAGACGATTGGATAGGATAGAGGATATTATAGGATAGAGGATATGATACGATAGCGGATAGGATATAATGGAGTATACGATAGTAATGAGGATAGGATAGCGTTGAGGATAGGATAGGATAGAGGATAGGATAGGATAGAGGATAGGATAGGATAGAGGATAGGATAGGATAGAGGATAGGTTAGGATAGAGGATAGGATAGGATAGAGGATAGGATAGGATAGCCGATAGGATAGGATAGAGGATAGGATAGGATAGAGGATAGGATAGGATAGAGGATAGGATAGAGGATAGGATAGAGGATTGGATAGGATAGAGGATATGATAGGATAGCGGATAGGATATAATGGAGTATAGGATAGGAATGAGGATAGGATAGGGTTCAGGATAGGATAGGATAGAGGATAGGATAGGATAGAGGATAGGTTAGGATAGAGGATAGGATAGGATAGAGGATAGGATAGGATAGAGGATAGGATAGGATAGAGGATAGGTTAGGATAGAGGATTGGATAGTATAAAGGATAGGTGAGGATAGAGAATAGGATAGCATTGTGGATAGGATAGGATAGTGGATAGGATAGGATAGAGCAGACGATAGAGGATAGGATAGGATAGAGCAGACGATAGAGGATACGATAGGATAGAGGATAGGGTAGGAGATTGGATAGGATAGAGGATAGGATAGGGTAGATGATATTATAGGCAAGAGGATAGGATATGATAGAGGATACGATATTATAGAGGATAGGATAGTATAGAGAATAGGATAGGATAGAGGATAGGATAGGATAGAGGATAGGATAGGATAGAGGATAGGATAGGATAGAGGATAGGATAGGATAGAGGATAGGATAGGATAGAGGATAGGATAGGATAGAGGATAGGATGGGATAGGATAGAGGATAGGATAGGATAGAGGATAGGATAGGATAGAGGATAGGATAGGATAGACGATTGGATAGGATAGAGGATATTATAGGATAGAGGATATGATACGATAGCGGATAGGATATAATGGAGTATACGATAGTAATGAGGATAGGATAGCGTTGAGGATAGGATAGGATAGAGGATAGGATAGGATAGAGGATAGGATAGGATAGAGGATAGGATAGGATAGAGGATAGGTTAGGATAGAGGATAGGATAGGATAGAGGATAGGATAGGATAGAGGATAGGATAGGATAGAGGATAGGATAGGATAGAGGATAGGATAGGATAGAGGATAGGATAGAGGATTGGATAGGATAGAGGATATGATAGGATAGCGGATAGGATATAATGGAGTATAGGATAGGAATGAGGATAGGATAGGGTTCAGGATAGGATAGGATAGAGGATAGGATAGGATAGAGGATAGGTTAGGATAGAGGATAGGATAGGATAGAGGATAGGATAGGATAGAGGATAGGATAGGATAGAGGATAGGATAGAATAGAGGATAGGATAGGATAGAGGATAGGATAGGATAGAGGATATGATAGGATAGAGGATATGATAGGATAGAGGATAGGATATAATGGAGTATAGGATACGAATGAGGATAGGATAGGGTTGAGGATAGGATAGGATAGAGGTTAGGATAGTGTAGAGAATAGGATAGGATAGAGGATAGGATAGGATAGAGGATAGGATAGGATTGAGGATAGGATTGGATAGAGGATAGGATAGGATAGAGCATAGGATAGGATAGGATTAAGGGTAGGATAGGATAGAGGATAGGATAGGATAGAGGATAGGATAGGATAGAGGATAGGATAGAGGATAGGATAGAGGATATGATGGGATAGCGAATAGGATATAATGGAGTATAGGATAGGAATGAGGATAGGATAGCGTTGAGGATAGGATAGGATAGAGGATAGGATAGGATAGAGGGTAGGTTAGGATAGAGGATATGATAGGATAGAGGATAGGATAGGAAAGAGGATAGGATAGGATAGAGGATAGGTTAGGATAGAGGATTGGATAGTATAAAGGATAGGTGAGGATAGAGAATAGGATAGCATTGTGGATAGGATAGGATAGTGGATAGGATAGGATAGAGCAGACGAAAGAGGATAGGATAGGATAGAGCAGACGATAGAGGATACGATAGGATAGAGGATAGGGTAGGCGATTGGATAGGATAGAGGATAGGATAGGGTAGATGATATTATAGGCAAGAGGATAGGATATGATAGAGGATACGATATTATAGAGGATAGGATAGGATAGAGAATAGGATAGGATAGAGGATAGGTTAGGATAGAGTATAGGATCGGATAGAGGATAGGATAGCATAGAGGATAGGATAGGATAGAGGATAGGATAGGATAGAGGATAGGAAAGGATAGAGGATATGATAGGATAGGATAGAGGATAGGATAGGATAGAGGATATGATAGAGGATAGGATAGGAAAGAGGATAGGATAGGATAGAGGATAGGTTAGGATAGAGGATTGGATAGTATAAAGGATAGGTGAGGATAGAGAATAGGATAGCATTGAGGATAGGATAGGATAGTGGATAGGATAGGATAGAGCAGACGATAGAGGATAGGATAGGATAGAGGATAGGGTAGGAGATTGGATAGGATAGAGGATACGATAGGGTAGATGATATCATAGGCAAGAGGATAGGATATGATAGAGGATACGATATTATAGAGGATAGGATAGGATAGAGAATAGGATAGGATAGAGGATAGGTTAGGATAGAGTATAGGATCGGATAGAGGATAGGATAGCATAGAGGATAGGATAGGATAGAGGATAGGATAGGATAGAGGATAGGATAGGATAGAGGATACGATAGGATAGGATAGAGGATAGGATAGGATAGAGGATAGGATAGAGGATAGGATAGGATAGAGGATATGATAGAGGATAGGATAGACGATTGGATAGGATAGAGGATATTATAGGATAGAGGATATGATACGATAGCGGATAGGATATAATGGAGTATACGATAGTAATGAGGATAGGATAGGATAGAGGATAGGATAGGATAGAGGATAGGATAGAGGATTGGATAGGATAGAGGATATGATAGGATAGCGGATAGGATATAATGGAGTATAGGATAGGAATGAGGATAGGATAGGGTTCAGGATAGGATAGGATAGAGGATAGGATAGGATAGAGGATAGGTTAGGATAGAGGATAGGATAGGATAGAGGATAGAGGATAGGATAGGATAGAGGATAGGATAGGATAGAGGATAGGATAGAATAGAGGATAGGATAGGATAGAGGATAGGATAGGATAGAGGATATGATAGGATAGAGGATATGATAGGATAGAGGATAGGATATAATGGAGTATAGGATATAATGGAGTATAGGATACGAATGAGGATAGGATAGGGTTGAGGATAGGATAGGATAGAGGTTAGGATAGTGTAGAGAATAGGATAGGATAGAGGATAGGATAGGATAGAGGATAGGATAGGATAGAGGATAGGATAGGATAGAGGATAGGATAGGATAGAGGATAGGATAGAGGATTGGTTAGTATAAAGGATAGGAGAGGATAGAGGATAGGATAGGATAGAGGATAGGATAGAGGATAGGATAGGATAGAGGATATGATAGAGGATAGGATAGAGGATTGGATAGGATAGAGGATATTATAGCATAGAGGATAGGATAGGATAGGATAGAGGATAGGATAGGATAGAGGATAGGATAGGATAGAGGATAGGATAGGATAGAGGATAGGATGGGATAGGATAGAGGATAGGATGGGATAGGATAGAGGATAGGATAGGATAGAGGATAGGATAGGATAGAGGATAGGATAGGATAGAGGATAGGATAGGATAGAGGATAGGATAGGATAGAGGATTGGATAGTATAAAGGATAGGTGAGGATAGAGAATAGGATAGCATTGTGGATAGGATAGGATAGTGGATAGGATAGGATAGAGCAGACGATAGAGGATAGGATAGGATAGAGCAGACGATAGAGGATACGATAGGATAGAGGATAGGGTAGGAGATTGGATAGGATAGAGGATAGGATAGGGTAGATGATATTATAGGCAAGAGGATAGGATATGATAGAGGATACGATATTATAGAGGATAGGATAGTATAGAGAATAGGATAGGATAGAGGATAGGTTAGGATAGAGTATAGGATAGGATAGAGGATAGGATAGGATAGAGGATAGGATAGGATAGAGGATAGGATAGGATAGAGGATAGGATAGGATAGAGGATAGGATAGGATAGAGGATAGGATAGGATAGAGGATAGGATAGGATAGAGGATAGGATGGGATAGGATAGAGGATAGGATAGGATAGAGCATAGGATAGGATAGGATTAAGGGTAGGATAGGATAGAGGATAGGATAGGATAGAGGATAGGATAGGATAGAGGATAGGATAGAGGATAGGATAGGGTAGAGGATATGATAGAGGATAGGATAGGATAGAGGATAGGATAGAGGATAGAATAGGATAGAGGATATGATAGAGGATAGGATAGACGATTGGATAGGATAGAGGATAGGATAGGATAGAGGATAGGTTAGGATAGAGGATAGGATAGGATAGAGGATAGGATAGGATAGAGGATAGGATAGGATAGAGGATAGGATAGAATAGAGGATAGGATAGGATAGAGGATAGGATAGGATAGAGGATAGGATAGGATAGAGGATGGGATAGGATAGAGGATAGGATATAATGGAGTATAGGATAGGAATGAGGATAGGATAGGGTTGAGGATAGGATAGGATAGAGGTTAGGATAGTGTAGAGAATAGGATAGGATAGAGGATAGGATAGGATAGAGGATAGGATAGGATAGAGGATAGGATAGGATAGAGGATAGGATAGGATAGAGGATAGGATAGGATAGAGGATAGGATAGGATAGAGGATAGGATAGGATAGAGGATAGGATAGGATAGAGGATAGGATAGGATAGAGGATAGGATAGAGGATTGGTTAGTATAAAGGATAGGAGAGGATAGAGGATAGGATAGGATAGAGGATAGGATAGAGGATAGGATAGGATAGAGGATATGATAGAGGATAGGATAGAGGATTGGATAGGATAGAGGATATTATAGGATAGAGGATATGATACGATAGCGGATAGGATATAATGGAGTATAGGATAGTAATGAGGATAGGATAGCGTTGAGGATAGGATAGGATAGAGGATAGGATAGGATAGAGGATAGGTTAGGATAGAGGATAGGATAGGATAGAGCATAGGATAGGATAGAGGATAGGATAGAGGATAGGATAGGATAGAGGATAGGATAGGATAGAGGATAGGATAGGATAGAGGATAGGATAGAGGATAGGATAGGATAGAGGATAGGTTAGGATAGAGGATAGGATAGGATAGAGCATAGGATAGGATAGAGGATAGGATAGAGGATAGGATAGGATAGAGGATAGGATAGGATAGAGGATAGGATAGGATAGAGGATAGGATAGAGGATAGGATAGGATAGAGGATAGGATAGGATAGAGGATAGGATAGGATAGAGGATAGGATAGGATAGAGGATAGGATAGGATAGAGGATAGGATAGAGGATAGGATAGGATAGAGGATAGGATAGAGGATTGGATAGGATAGAGGATATTATAGGATAGAGGATATGATGGGATAGCGGATAGGATAGGGTAGATGATATTATAGGCAAGAGGATAGGATATGATAGAGGATACGATATTATAGAGGATAGGATAGTATAGAGAATAGGATAGGATAGAGGATAGGTTAGGATAGAGTATAGGATAGGATAGAGGATAGGATAGGATAGAGGATAGGATAGGATAGAGGATAGGATAGGATAGAGGATAGGATAGGATAGAGGATAGGATAGGATAGAGGATAGGATAGGATAGAGGATAGGATAGGATAGAGGATATTATAGGATAGAGGATATGATACGATAGCGGATAGGATATAATGGAGTACAGGATAGTAATGAGGATAGGATAGCGTTGAGGATAGGATAGGATAGAGGATAGGATAGGATAGAGGATAGGTTAGGATAGAGGATAGGATAGGATAGAGGATAGGATAGGATAGAGGATAGGATAGGATAGAGGATAGGATAGGATAGAGGATAGGATAGGATAGAGGATAGGATAGGATAGAGGATAGGATAGGATAGAGGATAGGATAGGATAGAGGATAGGATAGGATAGAGGATAGGATAGGATAGAGGATAGGATAGGATAGAGGATAGGATAGGATAGAGGATAGGTTAGGATAGAGGATAGGATAGGATAGAGGATAGGATAGGATAGAGGATAGGATAGGATAGAGGATAGGATAGGATAGAGGATAGGATAGGATAGAGGATAGGATAGGATAGAGGATAGGATAGAGGATTGGATAGGATAGAGGACAGGAGACGATATAAGATAAGATAGGGGATTGGATAGGATAGAGGATAGGATAGGATAGAGGATAGGATAGGGGATTGGATAGGATAGAGGATAGGAGACGATGGAGGATAGGATAGGATAGAGGATAGGATAGGATAGAGGATTGGATAGTATAAAGGATAGGTGATGATAGAGAATAGGATAGCATTGAGGATAGGATAGGATAGTGGATAGGATAGGATAGAGCAGACGATAGAGGATCGGATAGGATCGAGGATAGGATAGGGGATTGGATAGGATAGAGGATAGGAGACGATGGAGGATAGGATAGGATAGAGGATAGGATAGGATAGACGATTGGATAAGATAGAGGATAGGTTAGGATAGAGGATAGGAAAGGATAGGATAGAGGATAGGATAGGATAGAGGATAGGATAGGATAGAGGATAGGATAGGATAGAGGATAGGACAGGATAGAGGATAGGATAGGATAGAGGATAGGATAGGATAGAGGACAGGATAGGATAGAGGATAGGATAGGATAGAGGATAGGATAGAGGATTGGTTAGTATAAAGGATAGGAGAGGATAGAGGATAGGATAGGATAGAGGATAGGATAGAGGATAGGATAGGATAGAGGATATGATAGAGGATAGGATAGAGGATTGGATAGGATAGAGGATATTATAGGATAGAGGATATGATACGATAGCGGATAGGATATAATGGAGTATAGGATAGTAATGAGGATAGGATAGCGTTGAGGATAGGATAGGATAGAGGATATGATACTATAGCGGATAGGATATAATGGAGTATAGGATAGTAATGAGGATAGGATAGCGTTGAGGATAGGATAGGATAGAGGATAGGATAGGATAGAGGATAGGTCAGGATAGAGGATAGGATAGGATAGAGGATAGGATAGGATAGAGGATAGGATAGGATAGAGGATAGGATAGGATAGAGGATAGGATAGGATAGGATAGAGGATAGGATAGGATAGAGGATAGGATAGGATAGAGGATAGGATAGAGGATAGGATAGGATAGAGGATAGGATAGGATAGAGGATAGGATAGAGGATAGGATAGAGGATTGGATAGGATAGAGGATATTATAGGATAGAGGATATGATGGGATAGCGGATAGGATATAATGGAGTATAGGATAGGAATGAGGATAGGATAGCGTTGAGGATAGGATAGGATAGAGGATAGGGTAGGATAGAGGGTAGGTTAGGATAGAGGATATGATAGGATAGAGGATAGGGTAGGAAAGAGGATAGGATAGGATAGAGGATAGGTTAGGATAGAGGATTGGATAGTATAAAGGATAGGTGAGGATAGAGAATAGGATAGCATTGTGGATAGGATAGGATAGTGGATAGGATAGGATAGAGCAGACGATAGAGGATAGGATAGGATAGAGCAGACGATAGAGGATAGGATAGGATAGAGGATAGGGTAGGAGATTGGATAGGATAGAAGATAGGATAGGGTAGATGATATTATAGGCAAGAGGATAGGATATGATAGAGGATAGGATAGTATAGAGAATAGGATAGGATAGAGGATAGGTTAGGATAGAGTATAGGATAGGATAGAGGATAGGATACGATAGAGGATAGGATAGGATAGAGGATAGGATAGGATAGAGGATAGGATAGGATAGAGGATCGGATAGGATAGAGGATAGGATAGGATAAAGGATAGGATAGGCCAGAGGATAGGATAGGATAGAGGATAGGATAGGATAGAGGATAGGATAGGATAGAGGATAGGATAGGATAGATGATAGGATAGAGGATTGGTTAGTATAAAGGATAGAAGAGGATAGAGGATAGGATAGGATTGAGGATAGGATAGGATAGAGGATAGGATAGGATAGAGCATAGGATAGGATAGGATTGAGGGTAGGATAGGATAGAGGATAGGATAGGATAGAGGATAGGATAGGATAGAGGATAGGATAGAGGATAGGATAGGATAGAGGATATGATAGAGGATAGGATAGACGATTGGATAGGATAGAGGATATTATAGGATAGAGGATATGATACGATAGCGGATAGGATATAATGGAGTATACGATAGTAATGAGGATAGGATAGCGTTGAGGATAGGATAGGATAGACGATAGGATAGGATAGAGGATAGGATAGGATAGAGGATAGGTTAGGATAGAGGATAGGATAGGATAGAGGATAGGATAGGATAGAGGATAGGATAGGATAGAGGATAGGATAGGATAGAGGATAGGATAGGATAGAGGATAGGATAGGATAGAGGATAGGATAGGATAGAGGATAGGATAGGATAGAGGATAGGATAGGATAGAGGATAGGATAGAGGATTGGTTAGTATAAAGGATAGGAGAGGATAGAGGATAGGATAGGATTGAGGATAGGATAGGATAGAGGATAGGATAGGATAGAGGATAGGATAGAGGATTGGTTAGTATAAAGGATAGGAGAGGAGAGAGGATAGGATAGGATTGAGGATAGGATAGGATAGAGGATAGGATAGGATAGAGCATAGGATAGGATAGGATTGAGGGTAGGATAGGATAAAGGATAGGATAGGATAGAGGATAGGATAGGATAGAGGATAGGATAGAGGATAGGATAGAGGATAGGATAGGATAGAGGATATGATAGGATAGAGGATAGGTTAGGATAGAGGATAGGATAGGATAGAGGATAGGATAGGATAGAGGATAGGATAGAGGATAGGATAGAGGATTGGATAGGATAGAGGATATGATAGGATAGCGGATAGGATATAATGGAGTATAGGATAGGAATGAGGATAGGATAGCGTTGAGGATTGGATAGGATAGAGGATATTATAGGATAGAGGATATGATACGATAGCGGATAGGATATAATGGAGTATAGGATAGTAATGAGGATAGGATAGCGTTGAGGATAGGATAGGATAGAGGATAGGTTAGGATAGAGGATAGGATAGGATAGAGGATAGGATAGGATAGAGGATAGGATAGGATAGAGGATAGGATAGGATAGAGGATAGGATAGGATAGAGGATAGGATAGGATAGAGGATAGGATAGGATAGAGGATAGGATAGAGGATTGGATAGGATAGAGGACAGGAGACGATATAAGATAAGATAGGGGATTGGATAGGATAGAGGATAGGATAGGATAGAGGATAGGATAGGGGATTGGATAGGATAGAGGATAGGAGACGATGGAGGATAGGATAGGATAGAGGATAGGATAGGATAGAGGATTGGATAGTATAAAGGATAGGTGAGGATAGAGAATAGGATAGCATTGAGGATAGGATAGGATAGTGGATAGGATAGGATAGAGCAGACGATAGAGGATAGGATAGGATCGAGGATAGGATAGGGGATTGGATAGGATAGAGGATAGGAGACGATGGAGGATAGGATAGGATAGAGGATAGGATAGGATAGAGGATTGGATAGTATAAAGGATAGGTGAGGATAGAGAATAGGATAGCATTGAGGATAGGATAGGATAGTGGATAGGATAGGATAGAGCAGACGATAGAGGATAGGATAGGATCGAGGATAGGATAGGGGATTGGATAGGATAGAGGATAGGAGACGATGGAGGATAGGATAGGATAGAGGATAGGATAGGATAGACGATTGGATAAGATAGAGGATAGGTTAGGATAGAGGATAGGAAAGGATAGGATAGAGGATAGGATAGGATAGAGGATAGGATAGGATAGAGGATAGGATAGGATAGAGGGTAGGATAGGATAGAGGATAGGATAGGATAGAGGATTGGATAGGATAGAGGATAGGATAGGATAGAGGACAGGATAGGATAGAGGATAGGATAGGATAGAGGATAGGATAGAGGATTGGTTAGTATAAAGGATAGGAGAGGATAGAGGATAGGATAGGATAGAGGATAGGATAGAGGATAGGATAGGATAGAGGATATGATAGAGGATAGGATAGAGGATTGGATAGGATAGAGGATATTATAGGATAGAGGATATGATACGATAGCGGATAGGATATAATGGAGTATACGATAGTAATGAGGATAGGATAGCGTTGAGGATAGGATAGGATAGACGATAGGATAGGATAGAGGATAGGATAGGATAGAGGATAGGTTAGGATAGAGGATAGGATAGGATAGAGGATAGGATAGGATAGAGGATAGGATAGGATAGAGGATAGGATAGGATAGAGGATAGGATAGGATAGAGGATAGGATAGGATAGAGGATAGGATAGGATAGAGGATAGGATAGGATAGAGGATAGGATAGGATAGAGGATAGGATAGAGGATTGGTTAGTATAAAGGATAGGAGAGGATAGAGGATAGGATAGGATTGAGGATAGGATAGGATAGAGGATAGGATAGGATAGAGGATAGGATAGAGGATTGGTTAGTATAAAGGATAGGAGAGGAGAGAGGATAGGATAGGATTGAGGATAGGATAGGATAGAGGATAGGATAGGATAGAGCATAGGATAGGATAGGATTGAGGGTAGGATAGGATAAAGGATAGGATAGGATAGAGGATAGGATAGGATAGAGGATAGGATAGAGGATAGGATAGAGGATAGGATAGGATAGAGGATATGATAGGATAGAGGATAGGTTAGGATAGAGGATAGGATAGGATAGAGGATAGGATAGGATAGAGGATAGGATAGAGGATAGGATAGAGGATTGGATAGGATAGAGGATATGATAGGATAGCGGATAGGATATAATGGAGTATAGGATAGGAATGAGGATAGGATAGCGTTGAGGATTGGATAGGATAGAGGATATTATAGGATAGAGGATATGATACGATAGCGGATAGGATATAATGGAGTATAGGATAGTAATGAGGATAGGATAGCGTTGAGGATAGGATAGGATAGAGGATAGGTTAGGATAGAGGATAGGATAGGATAGAGGATAGGATAGGATAGAGGATAGGATAGGATAGAGGATAGGATAGGATAGAGGATAGGATAGGATAGAGGATAGGATAGGATAGAGGATAGGATAGGATAGAGGATAGGATAGGATAGAGGATAGGATAGGATAGAGGATAGGATAGAGGATTGGATAGGATAGAGGACAGGAGACGATATAAGATAAGATAGGGGATTGGATAGGATAGAGGATAGGATAGGATAGAGGATAGGATAGGGGATTGGATAGGATAGAGGATAGGAGACGATGGAGGATAGGATAGGATAGAGGATAGGATAGGATAGAGGATTGGATAGTATAAAGGATAGGTGAGGATAGAGAATAGGATAGCATTGAGGATAGGATAGGATAGTGGATAGGATAGGATAGAGCAGACGATAGAGGATAGGATAGGATCGAGGATAGGATAGGGGATTGGATAGGATAGAGGATAGGAGACGATGGAGGATAGGATAGGATAGAGGATAGGATAGGATAGACGATTGGATAAGATAGAGGATAGGTTAGGATAGAGGATAGGAAAGGATAGGATAGAGGATAGGATAGGATAGAGGATAGGATAGGATAGAGGATAGGATAGGATAGAGGGTAGGATAGGATAGAGGATAGGATAGGATAGAGGATTGGATAGGATAGAGGATAGGATAGGATAGAGGACAGGATAGGATAGAGGATAGGATAGGATAGAGGATAGGATAGAGGATTGGTTAGTATAAAGGATAGGAGAGGATAGAGGATAGGATAGGATAGAGGATAGGATAGAGGATAGGATAGGATAGAGGATATGATAGAGGATAGGATAGAGGATTGGATAGGATAGAGGATATTATAGGATAGAGGATATGATACGATAGCGGATAGGATATAATGGAGTATAGGATAGTAATGAGGATAGGATAGCGTTGAGGATAGGATAGGATAGAGGATATGATACGATAGCGGATAGGATATAATGGAGTATAGGATAGTAATGAGGATAGGATAGCGTTGAGGATAGGATAGGATAGAGGATAGGATAGGATAGAGGATAGGTCAGGATAGAGGATAGGATAGGATAGAGGATAGGATAGGATAGAGGATAGGATAGGATAGAGGATAGGATAGGATAGAGGATAGGATAGGATAGAGGATAGGATAGGATAGAGGATAGGATAGGATAGAGGATAGGATAGAGGATAGGATAGGATAGAGGATAGGATAGGATAGAGGATAGGATAGGATAGAGGATAGGATAGGATAGAGGATAGGATAGGATAGAGGATAGGATAGGATAGAGGATAGGATAGGATAGAGGATATTATAGGATAGAGGATATGATACGATAGCGGATAGGATATAATGGAGTATAGGATAGTAATGAGGATAGGATAGCGTTGAGGATAGGATAGGATAGAGGATAGGATAGGATAGAGGATGGGGACCGAGGGGATATGGGCTTAGTAGTGGTGACTCGGATCCACTACTAGGTATACCACAGTGGTGGTGGTCATATCCCTAAAATCCTCTACGCTCCACCTCCTCGTGGTGGTCCCTGGGAACACACACAGTTGTGTGTTGCTAACGGAGCGAGGGGTATTCCGCGGGAAGTAGTCCTAATGATGTGTGAGGCGATGCCGGCGGGATCTTCGGATCCTGGCAGGGCCTCCCTTGCCGGTAAGGTTCACACGGAGGGATGAAAAACCGCGGAATGGGTCCTGCGATAACGACCGGGGAGGTCGCCGCAGGGCCCTTGCCGTAATCCGGTGGTCATGTTTTACCGGAACGGTGGTCTTGCCTTAACCGGCCGGGCCGCGAGGATGATAACCTCTATAAAAAATCCCCAACCCTAAGCTTGGTGCGCGGTGAGAGGGTACGCCCTTGTTACAGGGCGTGGCTGGTCGGGTACATCAGCCACTAGCGCACCAACGTCTGGATACCTGGCGAACTCCAGCGGAAATTAGCCTTACCCGGGCAAGGAGGCTCTGCCCGGGCGGACGTGTTTTTTCCTGCCAATCTCGTGGGACCAGAAATGGAAACAAATAATGAAAAAAATCTCGATGTTGTGGGGGAGGCTGCCGATACGGCAGCAGCGACGGTGGGGGAAGAGACGGCAGCGGTCACTGCCGGGGAGGGGATGGCAGCGGTTACTGCCGGGGAGGACGCGGTCGTGGTCATCGCGGACGAGGACTCGGATGGGGATGAAACAATCATCTCCATCTCGAGCTCCGTCGGCTCGATCGTGACGCGCGGAGGCGCGGAGAAGCGGGGCGCGACATCTGGGGTCTCTGACCCCAAGCGTGCCCGGTTAGAGGGGGGGCAGCACACCCGCGGCGGGTCGGTGTCGCGGACGGACCCCGGGGAGGGCTCGTCGGGGACGCCCATCATGGATCTGGCCCTCGGCGGCCGCGCCGAGAGGAGTCAGAAGAGGAGGGTCGGTGACCTCATCGAGCTGGGTGGGAGGATGCCGACAGCGCAGCTAGTAGGGGAGGTGGAGGAGGCGATGTTGAGGGTGGAGAGAGTCTCCACCGTCTCAAAGGGCCTCAAGGGGGACCTGGCTAAAGACTTGCGGGATTGTTCTGCAGTCGCCAGGGCCCACTGCACCACCTTGATGCAGCGGTGCTTTACCGGGATGGCGTGGCAGGGGAGCCAGGAGGTGGCCCGTCTCCGCGAGCAGAACGCGGCCCTCGCGAAGGAGGCGGGTGACCTCCGGTCGAGGCTCCGGTCAATGGAGGCCGGGCGGCGGGCGAACACCGACAGCGGTCGCCAGGCGGGACATGCGCCAATAGGGGAAGCGCCCCCCGCCACCTCGACAGCGGGGGTCCGTACGCGGGGGACGGAGGCGATGGGGTCGTCGGGGGAGGGAGTGGGAGTTTTGGACTCCGAAGCCCTGCTTCTCCGGGTCGGCGCGCTGATAACGGCCAGGAACCGGGAGCTAGAGGCCCGGATGGAGGAGCGGTTCCGGACGATTCTGGCCGGGTTGGCCCCGGCCCTCCGGGCGGAGGGTAAAGCGGCGCGCGAGGCGACACCGGTGGCTTCTCTGCCGGCGACGTCTGTCACCAAGGGGACTGGACCGGTGGTCGTGTCCAACGTGAGGGTGGTGCCCCCCGTTGTCATTCCGCCACCGGTCGTCCCGGCCTCGTGGATGGAGGTGACGAGCAAGGCGGCGAAGAGGGCCAAGAAGAAGATGGCCGCGGAGGAGGCTGCGGCGAGAGCAGTCGCGGCCGAGGCAGCTGCCGCCGCTTCACGGCTGCAGGCTGCGAGGGAGCCGAGGGCGGCGGGCGGCGCACGAGTGCAGGGCGGCGCGAGCGCGGCGAAGCCCGCCGCCGGGAGGGACGGTGGCCTGGGACGCACCCCCAGAACCGGAGCAGTGGCCATCACCATCCCCGAGAGCTGCAAGCTCACTTATTCGGAGGTGATGGCCAGGGCAAAAGAGAGGGTGGACCTCAAGGCTATCGGGATCGAGACGGGGGTGCTTCCCAGGCGGTCGAAAACCGGCGGGATCCTCCTGGAGGTCAGGGGCACGGGGTGCCAGGAGAAGGCACGGGCCCTCTCCGGGAGGATCGCCGAGGCGCTTGGGGGGACCGGGGTTAAGGTCTCCCAGGCGGTCAAGCGCGGCGAGGTGCGCGTGGCGGGCCTGGACGACTCGGTGTCGTCCGGGGACGTAGCGGTGGCGCTGGCGGCGGCGGGGGGGTGCTCCGCGGCGGAGTTCCGGGTCGGCGAGATCCGCAGACCCGCCTCGGAGCAGGCGCTGGGCTTCTGTTGGGCCCAGGGCCCCCTCGCGGCCGTCAAGAAAGTGGTGGCGGGAGGCCGGCTGCTGGTCGGCTGGTCCTCGGCCCGCGTCGAGGCGCTGAGGGAGCGGCCCCTCCAATGCTTCCGTTGCTTGGAGACGGGGCACACGCGGGCGACATGCAAGAGCGCGGTCGACAGAGGCGCGTTGTGCTACCGCTGCGGGGTGGCGGAGCACCGGGCTTCGGTCTGCAAGGCCGCCCCCAGGTGTCCGCTCTGCGCGGACCTGGGGAGACCATCGGGCCATAGATTCGGGGCCAAAGCGTGTGCCCCGGCTCCCAAGAGGGGCCGCGCGGCGACGAAAGAGAAGGGCGCGTCTGGGGCTGCATCCGCGCAGCGGCCGCAGACGGCGCCGGGGGCCCGGCCCTCCCAGGGAGGGGACTCTGCAGAGCCCATGTTAGAGTAGGTACTTTTAATCCTACTCCGGTTCTGCAGGCGAACCTCAACCACTCGCGCGCGGCACAGGACCTGTTTGTCCAAGCCGTGCGCGAGTGGGGGGCTGGGCTGGCAGTTGCGGCGGAGCCGTACGCAATCCCCGAACACCCCTTCTGGGTGGGGGACGAGATCGGCTCCGTAGTAATAGTGGCGGGAAGCCGCCCCGGGTCCCCGTCGGTCTCCCTTCTGGAGCGGGGCGAGGGATTCGTGGCGGTGCAATGGGGGGACATCGCGGTTGTCGGGATCTACATCTCGCCGAGCTGTGGCCTCGATCAATATCGGGGGTTCCTGGGTGGGCTGAACAGCTGCATCGCGCGGTGCAGCGCCCGCCCGGTTCTCGTTTTGGGAGACTTCAATGCCCACGCGGTATCGTGGGGGAGTCCCAGGACGACCACTAGGGGTAGCGAGGTGTTAACCTGGGCGGCCGGCCTGGATCTCCGGTTGATTAACCGGGGATCCACGCCGACGTGCGTGCGTCCGCAGGGGGTCTCGATTGTCGACCTGACGTGGGGGACTCCCTCGGCCGTGCGCCGGGTGTCGGGTTGGAGGGTGGCCGAGGAGATAGAGATTGCGTCAGACCATACGCCCATCGTCATGGACGTGTGGCCCACCCTCCACGCGCGGGATTCCCGGCCGGGCCGGGGGGACCGACGGCCGCGATGGGCCTTGAAGCGGCTGGACGCGGACGCGTTCGGGGCCGCGGTAGCCGCGGCGACATGGACGGGGCCGGCCCTGTCCGAGCTGGCGCCTGCGCAAGGGGCGAGGCGGCTGCGGGAGGTAATGACGGCGGTGTGCGACACCGCCATGCCCCGCAGCCGGTTCGCCCCCAGGAGGGCGGCGTACTGGTGGTCCGCCGGCATTGCGGAGCTCCGGCGTGCCTGCAATGCCGCGCGGCGTCGGTACGGCCGAGCGCGTAGGAGGCGCGACGACGAGGAGGCGACGGCGAGGCTCGGCGGGGAGTACCGAGCCGCGCTCGGGGTTCTCCGCAGGGCTATCGCGCGGGCCAAGGCCGACGCGTGGTCGGAGCTCGTCGGCATGGTGGACTCCGATCCATGGGGGCGCCCGTACAAGCTTGTCATGAACAAGCTGCGCGCGTGGGCGCCTCCGGTGACGGAGTCGATGGACCCCCACCTGCTCGAGGGAGTGGTGGCGTCCCTCTTCCCGCGAGAGGGGGGACAACTGCGCCGCTCCCATTGGGAACAGGAGCCTCTCTGCTGGTCCGCAGAGTGGGAGGTGTCGGCCGGCGAGCTGGGTGAGGCGATGGCCAGGGCGCGGCGGGTGGGCCGCAAGGCCCCGGGCCCGGACGGGGTGCCGGGCCGCGCGTTGGTCTTGGCCCTGGAGGGGGGACTCGCCGCCGAACTCCGGCAGCTGTATAACGGCTGTCTGAGGGAGGGGGTGTTCCCCACGGAGTGGAAGTCGGGCAGGTTGGTCCTCCTTCCGAAGGGGGGCAAGTCCCGGGACTCGCCCTCAGGGTACCGGCCAATTTGTCTGCTGGACGAGGCGGGGAAGTTGTTCGAGCGCGTACTCGTTGGACGCCTCGTCCGGCACCTGTCGGCGGGAGGGGTCCCCGAACTGAGCGGGGTTCAATTCGGCTTCCGGGAGGGTCTCTCCACCGTCGACGCTATTCGGCGGGTGAGGGCTCTCTCGGAGGCCTGTACGAGGGGGGGCGGTGTTGCGTTGGCGATATCCTTGGATATCGCTAACGCGTTCAACACCGTCCCCTGGGATCGGATAATGGAGGCCCTGGTCTTCCACCGGGTGCCTCTGTATCTCAGAAGGGTGATCGGGAGCTATCTCTCCGACAGGGGTATAGAGTATCCCGGCCGGTACGGGATGGTGCGCAGGGGCGTCGTGCGCGGGGTTCCGCAGGGCTCGGTGTTGGGCCCGTTGCTGTGGAATCTTGCGTACGATCGCGTCCTGCGGGAGGAGATGCCTCCCGGGGTCAGCCTGACGTGTTACGCCGACGACACGCTGGTATTGGCCACCGGGAGGTATGCGAAGGAGGCCATCTGCCTGGCGGAGCGCGGCGCGTGGCGCGCGGTGCGCGCGATCCGGTCGCTGGGCCTAGAGGTGTCCGTCGAGAAAACCAGGGCCATGTGGTTTCTCCGCTCGGCCCGGTTGGCGGCGCCTCCCCAGTGCTGGATCTGCGTGGGGGAGGGGATGGTCAAGGTCGGGTCCCAGATGCGGTACCTGGGACTCGAGCTTGACGGCCGGTGGCGTTTTGACCGCCACCTTGAGTCGCTGGCGCCCCGGGCGGAGAGGGCGACCGCTGCGCTCGGTCGCCTTCTCCCGAATCTCGGGGGACCCTGTGGACGGGTGCGTCGTCTGTTCGCGGTGGTGGTGCGAGTTTTGGTCCTGTACGGAGCCCCTGTATGGGCGCGCGATGTCTTGGCTAGGGGGCGCAGTGGCGGCGCACGGTCGCTGCTGCGTCGCATCGAGCGCAGGCTGGCCATAGGCATCGTGCGGGGGTACCGCACCATTTCATACGCGACGGCGATGGTGATGTCGGGGCTGATCCCCCTCGAGCTGGAGGCCCGCGTGTTGGCGGATGTGCATACGCACTCCAGGGAACTCCGGCTCCGGGGGGTGGCCCCGGATCAGGCGCGGCTCATGGTGGATGAGCTCAGGCGACATGCTCGGCGGCACGCAGCCCGGGAGTGGCGCGATAGCCTTCCCGGGACGAGGGAGGGCGAGAGGCGGGCCGTTCGGGCCATCCTCCCGGTGTTCGATCAATGGAACAGGGGATGGATGGGGCATAGGGTCTCCTACCGTGTGACGCAGGTGATGAGCGGGCACGGGTGCTTCGGCGACTACCTGTGTCGCATCGGGAGGGAGACCGAGGAGGCGTGTCACCACTGCGGCGAGCCGCGGGACACGGCGCAACACACTCTGGAGGAGTGTCCGGCATGGGGGGGAGAGCGCCGTGCCCTGCGGCGCGCGGTGGGCCACGACCTCTCGCTCCCGGCTGTCGTCGCTGCGGCAGCCGGTGGCGAGGAGGCGTGGAGGGGGTTCGCTTCCTTCTGCGAGCGGGTTATGCTGCGGAAGGAGGCTGCGGAACGGGATCGGGAGCGTAATCACGATCCCGGCCGAAGGGGGGGGAGGCGGCGCAGGGTACGCCCCGGGGGCGTACCCCCGTTGCGACGCCTCTGACGCGAGCGGGGACGCCCTTGATGATCTCGAGGCGGGGGATCGGATATCCCCTTACACTCGGTCACCAACGGCGTCCCCGGAGGCCGCCGGGCATCTCGGGCGGGGGCTCGGATGGTCATCGGGCGGCCTAACAGGGGGGGAAGGAGCCACGTCGTCCGTTGCGTGGTGCCTTCGGATAGAGTAGGTACGGGAGGGGGCCGCGTCCCCCCCCCTGGGTGGTATGCTAAGGCGGGGGCACACCGGATTGACATGCGCGCGCAGAGCACGGGTGCCCCCAGGAGTCTAGGGACGGACGGGGAGGAGTTAGTGGGTATACTCGGCGTTGCACCAACCAGCCGAGGAGTCCCACATAACCCGGACCACCCCCCCCGGGGGGGTTCGGGTATCCGTAACGAGATTACCTCCTCGAAAAAAAAAAAAAAAAAAAAAAAAAAAAATAGGATAGGATAGAGGATAGGTTAGGATAGAGGATAGGATAGGATAGAGGATAGGATAGGATAGAGGATAGGATAGGATAGAGGATAGGATAGGATAGAGGATAGGATAGGATAGAGGATAGGATAGGATAGAGGATAGGATAGCATTGAGGATAGGATAGGATAGTCGATAGGGTAGGATAGAGCAGACGATAGAGGATAGGATAGGATAGAGGATAGGGGAGGAGATTGGATAGGATAGAGGATACGATAGGGTAGATGATATCATAGGCAAGAGGATAGGATATGATAGAGGATACGATATTATAGAGGATAGGATAGGATAGAGAATAGGATAGGATAGAGGATAGGTTAGGATAGAGTATATGACAGGATAGAGGATAGGATAGCATAGAGGATAGGATAGGATAGAGGATAGGATAGGATAGAGGATAGGATAGGATAGTGGATAGGATAGCATAGAGGATAGGATAGGATAGAGGATAGGATAGGATAGAGGATAGGATAGGATAGAGGATAGGATAGGATAGGATAGAGGATAGGATAGGATAGAGGATAGGATAGGATAGAGGATAGGATAGGATAGAGGATAGGATAGGATAGAGGATAGGATAGGATAGAGGATAGGATAGGATAGAGGATAGGATAGGATAGAGGATAGGATAGGATAGGATAGAGGATAGGATAGGATAGAGGATAGGATAGGATAGAGGATAGGATAGGATAGAGGATAGGATAGGATAGAGGATAGGATAGGATAGAGGATAGGATAGGATAGAGGATAGGATAGGATAGAGGATAGGATAGGATAGAGGATAGGATAGGATAGAGGATAGGATAGGATAGAGGATAGGATAGGATAGAGGATAGGATAGGATAGAGGATAGGATAGGATAGAGGATAGGATAGGATAGATTATAGGATAGGATAGAAGATAGGATAGGATAGAGGATAGGATAGGATAGAGGATATGATAGGATAGAGGATAGGTTAGGATAGAGGATAGGATAGGATAGAGGATAGGATAGGATAGAGGATAGGATAGGATAGAGGATAGGATAGGATAGAGGATAGGATAGAGGATAGTATAGAGGATTGGATAGGATAGAGGATATGATAGGATAGCGGATAGGATATAATGGAGTATAGGATAGGAATGAGGATAGGATAGCGTTGAGGATTGGATAGGATAGAGGATATTATAGGATAGAGGATATGATACGATAGCGGATAGGATATAATGGAGTATAGGATAGTAATGAGGATAGGATAGCGTTGAGGATAGGATAGGATAGAGGATAGGTTAGGATAGAGGATAGGATAGGATAGAGTATAGGATAGGATAGAGGATAGGATAGGATAGAGGATAGGTTAGGATAGAGGATAGGATACGATAGAGGATAGGATAGGATAGAGGATAGGATAGGATAGAGTATAGAATAGGATAGAGCATAGGATAGGATAGGATTGAGGGTACTATAGGATAGAGGATAGGATAGGATAGAGGATAGGATAGGGGATTGGATAGGATAGAGGACAGGAGACGATAGAAGATAAGATAGGGGATTGGATAGGATAGAGGAAAGGAGACGATAGAGATTGGATAGGATAGATGATATTATAGGAGAGAGGATAGGATATGATAGAGGATACGATATTATAGAGGATAGGACAGGATAGAGGATAGGATAGGATAGAGGATAGGATAGGATAGAGGATAGGATAGGGGATTGGATAGGATAGAGGATAGGAGACGATGGAGGATAGGATAGGATAGAGGATAGGATAGGATAGAGGATTGGATACTATAAAGGATAGGTGAGGATAGAGAATAGGATAGCATTGAGGATAGGATAGGATAGTGGATAGGATAGGATAGAGCAGACGATAGAGGATAGGATAGGATAGAGCAGACGATAGAGGATAGGATAGGATAGAGGATAGGATAGGATAGAGGATAGGATAGGATAGAGGATAGGATAGAATAGAGGATAGGATAGGATAGAGGATAGGATAGGATAGAGGATAGGATAGAGGATTGGTTAGTATAAAGGATAGGAGAGGATAGAGGATAGGATAGGATTGAGGATAGGATAGGATAGAGGATAGGATAGGATAGAGGATAGGATAGAGGATTGGTTAGTATAAAGGATAGGAGAGGATAGAGGATAGGATAGGATTGAGGATAGGATAGGATAGAGGATAGGATAGGATAGAGCATAGGATAGGATAGGATTGAGGGTAGGATAGGATAGAGGATAGGATAGGATAGAGGATAGGATAGGATAGAGGATAGGATAGGATAGAGCATAGGATAGGATAGGATTGAGGGTAGGATAGGATAGAGGATAGGATAGGATAGAGGATAGGATAGGATAGAGGATAGGATAGAGGATAGGATAGGATAGAGGATATGATAGAGGATAGGATAGACGATTGGATAGGATAGAGGATATTATAGGATAGAGGATATGATACGATAGCGGATAGGATATAATGGAGTATACGATAGTAATGAGGATAGGATAGCGTTGAGGATAGGATAGGATAGACGATAGGATAGGATAGAGGATAGGATAGGATAGAGGATAGGTTAGGATAGAGGATAGGATAGGATAGAGGATAGGATAGGATAGAGGATAGGATAGGATAGAGGATAGGATAGGATAGAGTATAGAATAGGATAGAGCATAGGATAGGATAGGATTGAGGGTAGGATAGGATAGAGGATAGGATAGGATAGAGGATAGGATAGGGGATTGGATAGGATAGAGGACAGGAGACGATAGAAGATAAGATAGGGGATTGGATAGGATAGAGGAAAGGAGACGATAGAGATTGGATAGGATAGATGATATTATA
Source organism: Halictus rubicundus (assembly GCF_050948215.1). Classification (NCBI taxonomy): domain Eukaryota; kingdom Metazoa; phylum Arthropoda; class Insecta; order Hymenoptera; family Halictidae; genus Halictus; species Halictus rubicundus. The sequence goes on from NW_027488690.1 coordinate 468,158, forward strand.
GGAGAGAGGATAGGATATGATAGAGGATACGATATTATAGAGGATAGGACAGGATAGAGGATAGGATAGGATAGAGGATAGGATAGGATAGAGGATAGGTTAGGATAGAGGATAGGATAGGATAGAGGATAGGATAGGATAGAGGATAGGATAGGATAGAGGATAGGATAGGATAGAGGATAGGATAGGATAGAGGATAGGATAGGATAGAGGATAGGATAGCATTGAGGATAGGATAGGATAGTCGATAGGGTAGGATAGAGCAGACGATAGAGGATAGGATAGGATAGAGGATAGGGGAGGAGATTGGATAGGATAGAGGATACGATAGGGTAGATGATATCATAGGCAAGAGGATAGGATATGATAGAGGATACGATATTATAGAGGATAGGATAGGATAGAGAATAAGATAGGATAGAGGATAGGTTAGGATAGAGTATATGATAGGATAGAGGATAGGATAGCATAGAGGATAGGATAGGATAGAGGATAGGATAGGATAGAGGATAGGATAGGATAGTGGATAGGATAGCATAGAGGATAGGATAGGATAGAGGATAGGATAGGATAGAGGACAGGATAGGATAGAGGATAGGATAGGATAGGATAGAGGATAGGATAGGATAGAGGATAGGATAGGATAGAGGATAGGATAGGATAGAGGATAGGATAGGATAGAGGATAGGATAGGATAGAGGATAGGATAGGATAGAGGATAGGATAGGATAGAGGATAGGATAGGATAGAGGATAGGATAGGATAGAGGATAGGATAGGATAGAGGATAGGATAGGATAGAGGATAGGATAGGATAGAGGATAGGATAGAATAGAGGATAGGATAGGATAGAGGATAGGATAGGATAGAGGATAGGATAGAGGATTGGTTAGTATAAAGGATAGGAGAGGATAGAGGATAGGATAGGATTGAGGATAGGATAGGATAGAGGATAGGATAGGATAGAGGATAGGATAGAGGATTGGTTAGTATAAAGGATAGGAGAGGATAGAGGATAGGATAGGATTGAGGATAGGATAGGATAGAGGATAGGATAGGATAGAGCATAGGATAGGATAGGATTGAGGGTAGGATAGGATAGAGGATAGGATAGGATAGAGGATAGGATAGGATAGAGGATAGGATAGGATAGAGCATAGGATAGGATAGGATTGAGGGTAGGATAGGATAGAGGATAGGATAGGATAGAGGATAGGATAGGATAGAGGATAGGATAGAGGATAGGATAGGATAGAGGATATGATAGAGGATAGGATAGACGATTGGATAGGATACAGGATATTATAGGATAGAGGATATGATACGATAGCGGATAGGATATAATGGAGTATACGATAGTAATGAGGATAGGATAGCGTTGAGGATAGGATAGGATAGACGATAGGATAGGATAGAGGATAGGATAGGATAGAGGATAGGTTAGGATAGAGGATAGGATAGGATAGAGGATAGGATAGGATAGAGGATAGGATAGGATAGAGGATAGGATAGGATAGAGGATAGGATAGGATAGAGGATAGGATAGGATAGAGGATAGGATAGAATAGAGGATAGGATAGGATAGAGGATAGGATAGGATAGAGGATAGGATAGAGGATAGGATAGGATAGAGGATAGGATAGAGGATTGGTTAGTATAAAGGATAGGAGAGGATAGAGGATAGGATAGGATTGAGGATAGGATAGGATAGAGGATAGGATAGGATAGAGGATAGGATAGAGGATTGGTTAGTATAAAGGATAGGAGAGGATAGAGGATAGGATAGGATTGAGGATAGGATAGGATAGAGGATAGGATAGGATAGAGCATAGGATAGGATAGGATTGAGGGTAGGATAGGATAGAGGATAGGATAGGATAGAGGATAGGATAGGATAGAGGATAGGATAGAGGATAGGATAGGATAGAGGATATGATAGGATAGAGGATAGGTTAGGATAGAGGATAGGATAGGATAGAGGATAGGATAGGATAGAGGATAGGATAGGATAGAGGATAGGATAGGATAGAGGATAGGATAGAGGATAGTATAGAGGATTGGATAGGATAGAGGATATGATAGGATAGCGGATAGGATATAATGGAGTATAGGATAGGAATGAGGATAGGATAGCGTTGAGGATTGGATAGGATAGAGGATATTATAGGATAGAGGATATGATACGATAGCGGATAGGATATAATGGAGTATAGGATAGTAATGAGGATAGGATAGCGTTGAGGATAGGATAGGATAGAGGATAGGATAGGATAGAGGATAGGATAGAATAGAGGATAGGATAGGATAGAGGATAGGATAGGATAGAGGATAGGATAGAGGATTGGTTAGTATAAAGGATAGGAGAGGATAGAGGATAGGATAGGATTGAGGATAGGATAGGATAGAGGATAGGATAGGATAGAGGATAGGATAGAGGATTGGTTAGTATAAAGGATAGGAGAGGATAGAGGATAGGATAGGATTGAGGATAGGATAGGATAGAGGATAGGATAGGATAGAGCATAGGATAGGATAGGATTGAGGGTAGGATAGGATAGAGGATAGGATATAATAGAGGATAGGATAGGATAGAGGATAGGATAGAGGATAGGATAGGATAGAGGATAGGATAGAGGATAGGATAGGATAGAGGATATGATAGGATAGAGGATAGGTTAGGATAGAGGATAGGATAGGATAGAGGATAGGTTAGGATAGAGGATATTATAGGATAGAGGATATGATACGATAGCGGATAGGATATAATGGAGTATAGGATAGTAATGAGGATAGGATAGCGTTGAGGATAGGATAGGGTAGAGGATAGGATAGGATAGAGGATAGGTTAGGATAGAGGATAGGATAGGATAGAGGATAGGATAGGATAGAGGATAGGATAGGATAGAGGATAGGATAGGATAGAGGATAGGATAGGATAGAGGATAGGATAGGATAGAGGATAGGATAGCATTGAGGATAGGATAGGATAGTCGATAGGGTAGGATAGAGCAGACGATAGAGGATAGGATAGGATAGAGGATAGGGGAGGAGATTGGATAGGATAGAGGATAGGATAGGATAGAGGATAGGATAGGATAGAGGATAGGATAGGATAGAGGATAGGATAGGATAGAGGATAGGATAGGATAGAGGATAGGATAGGATAGAGGATAGGATAGGATAGAGGATAGGATAGGATAGAGGATAGGATAGGATAGAGGATAGGATAGGATAGAGGATAGGATAGGATAGAGGATAGGATAGGATAGAGGATAGGATAGGATAGAGGATAGGATAGGATAGAGGATAGGATAGAATAGAGGATAGGATAGGATAGAGGATAGGATAGGATAGAGGATAGGATAGAGGATTGGTTAGTATAAAGGATAGGAGAGGATAGAGGATAGGATAGGATTGAGGATAGGATAGGATAGAGGATAGGATAGGATAGAGGATAGGATAGAGGATTGGTTAGTATAAAGGATAGGAGAGGATAGAGGATAGGATAGGATTGAGGATAGGATAGGATAGAGGATAGGATAGGATAGAGCATAGGATAGGATAGGATTGAGGGTAGGATAGGATAGAGGATAGGATAGGATAGAGGATAGGATAGGATAGAGGATAGGATAGGATAGAGCATAGGATAGGATAGGATTGAGGGTAGGATAGGATAGAGTATAGGATAGGATAGAGGATAGGATAGGATAGAGGATAGGATAGAGGATAGGATAGGATAGAGGATAGGATAGGATAGAGGATATGATAGAGGATAGGATAGACGATTGGATAGGATAGAGGATATTATAGGATAGAGGATATGATACGATAGCGGATAGGATATAATGGAGTATACGATAGTAATGAGGATAGGATAGCGTTGAGGATAGGATAGGATAGACGATAGGATAGGATAGAGGATAGGATAGGATAGAGGATAGGTTAGGATAGAGGATAGGATAGGATAGAGGATAGGATAGGATAGAGGATAGGATAGGATAGAGGATAGGATAGGATAGAGGATAGGATAGGATAGGATAGAGGATAGGATAGGATAGAGGATAGGATAGAATAGAGGATAGGATAAGATAGAGGATAGGATAGGATAGAGGATAGGATAGAGGATTGGTTAGTATAAAGGATAGGAGAGGATAGAGGATAGGATAGGATTGAGGATAGGATAGGATAGAGGATAGGATAGGATAGAGGATAGGATAGAGGATTGGTTAGTATAAAGGATAGGAGAGGATAGAGGATAGGATAGGATTGAGGATAGGATAGGATAGAGGATAGGATAGGATAGAGCATAGGATAGGATAGGATTGAGGGTAGGATAGGATAGAGGATAGGATAGGATAGAGGATAGGATAGGATAGAGGATAGGATAGAGGATAGGATAGGATAGAGGATATGATAGGATAGAGGATAGGTTAGGATAGAGGATAGGATAGGATAGAGGATAGGATAGGATAGAGGATAGGATAGGATAGAGGATAGGATAGGATAGAGGATAGGATAGAGGATAGTATAGAGGATTGGATAGGATAGAGGATATGATAGGATAGCGGATAGGATATAATGGAGTATAGGATAGCGTTGAGGATTGGATAGGATAGAGGATATTATAGGATAGAGGATATGATACGATAGCGGATAGGATATAATGGAGTATAGGATAGTAATGAGGATAGGATAGCGTTGAGGATAGGATAGGATAGAGGATAGGTTAGGATAGAGGATAGGATAGGATAGAGTATAGGATAGGATAGAGGATAGGATAGGATAGAGGATAGGTTAGGATAGAGGATAGGATACGATAGAGGATAGGATAGGATAGAGGATAGGATAGGATAGAGTATAGAATAGGATAGAGCATAGGATAGGATAGGATTGAGGGTAGGATAGGATAGAGGATAGGATAGGATAGAGGATAGGATAGGGGATTGGATAGGATAGAGGACAGGAGACGATAGAAGATAAGATAGGGGATTGGATAGGATAGAGGAAAGGAGACGATAGAGATTGGATAGGATAGATGATATTATAGGAGAGAGGATAGGATATGATAGAGGATACGATATTATAGAGGATAGGACAGGATAGAGGATAGGATAGGATAGAGGATAGGACAGGATAGAGGATAGGATAGGATAGAGGATAGGATAGGATAGAGGATAGGATAGGATAGAGGATAGGATAGGATAGAGGATAGGATAGGATAGAGGATAGGATAGCATTGAGGATAGGATAGGATAGTCGATAGGGTAGGATAGAGCAGACGATAGAGGATAGGATAGGATAGAGGATAGGGGAGGAGATTGGATAGGATAGAGGATACGATATTGTAGATGATATCATAGGCAAGAGGATAGGATATGATAGAGGATACGATATTATAGAGGATAGGATAGGATAGAGAATAAGATAGGATAGAGGATAGGTTAGGATAGAGTATATGATAGGATAGAGGATAGGATAGCATAGAGGATAGGATAGGATAGAGGATAGGATAGGATAGAGGATAGGATAGGATAGTGGATAGGATAGCATAGAGGATAGGATAGGATAGAGGATAGGATAGGATAGAGGACAAGATAGGATAGAGGATAGGATAGGATAGGATAGAGGATAGGATAGGATAGAGGATAGGATAGGATAGAGGATAGGATAGGATAGAGGATAGGATAGGATAGAGGATAGGATAGGATAGAGGATAGGATAGGATAGAGGATAGGATAGGATAGAGGATAGGATAGGATAGAGGATAGGATAGGATAGAGGATAGGATAGGATAGAGGATAGGATAGGATAGAGGATAGGATAGGATAGAGGATAGGATAGAATAGAGGATAGGATAGGATAGAGGATAGGATAGGATAGAGGATAGGATAGAGGATTGGTTAGTATAAAGGATAGGAGAGGATAGAGGATAGGATAGGATTGAGGATAGGATAGGATAGAGGATAGGATAGGATAGAGGATAGGATAGAGGATTGGTTAGTATAAAGGATAGGAGAGGATAGAGGATAGGATAGGATTGAGGATAGGATAGGATAGAGGATAGGATAGGATAGAGCATAGGATAGGATAGGATTGAGGGTAGGATAGGATAGAGGATAGGATAGGATAGAGGATAGGATAGGATAGAGGATAGGATAGGATAGAGCATAGGATAGGATAGGATTGAGGGTAGGATAGGATAGAGGATAGGATAGGATAGAGGATAGGATAGGATAGAGGATAGGATAGAGGATAGGATAGGATAGAGGATATGATAGAGGATAGGATAGACGATTGGATAGGATAGAGGATATTATAGGATAGAGGATATGATACGATAGCGGATAGGATATAATGGAGTATACGATAGTAATGAGGATAGGATAGCGTTGAGGATAGGATAGGATAGACGATAGGATAGGATAGAGGATAGGATAGGATAGAGGATAGGTTAGGATAGAGGATAGGATAGGATAGAGGATAGGATAGGATAGAGGATAGGATAGGATAGAGGATAGGATAGGATAGAGGATAGGATAGGATAGAGGATAGGATAGGATAGAGGATAGGATAGAATAGAGGATAGGATAGGATAGAGGATAGGATAGGATAGAGGATAGGATAGAGGATAGGATAGGATAGAGGATAGGATAGAGGATTGGTTAGTATAAAGGATAGGAGAGGATAGAGGATAGGATAGGATTGAGGATAGGATAGGATAGAGGATAGGATAGGATAGAGGATAGGATAGAGGATTGGTTAGTATAAAGGATAGGAGAGGATAGAGGATAGGATAGGATTGAGGATAGGATAGGATAGAGGATAGGATAGGATAGAGCATAGGATAGGATAGGATTGAGGGTAGGATAGGATAGAGGATAGGATAGGATAGAGGATAGGATAGGATAGAGGATAGGATAGAGGATAGGATAGGATAGAGGATATGATAGGATAGAGGATAGGTTAGGATAGAGGATAGGATAGGATAGAGGATAGGATAGGATAGAGGATAGGATAGGATAGAGGATAGGATAGGATAGAGGATAGGATAGAGGATAGTATAGAGGATTGGATAGGATAGAGGATATGATAGGATAGCGGATAGGATATAATGGAGTATAGGATAGGAATGAGGATAGGATAGCGTTGAGGATTGGATAGGATAGAGGATATTATAGGATAGAGGATATGATACGATAGCGGATAGGATATAATGGAGTATAGGATAGTAATGAGGATAGGATAGCGTTGAGGATAGGATAGGATAGAGGATAGGATAGGATAGAGGATAGGATAGAATAGAGGATAGGATAGGATAGAGGATAGGATAGGATAGAGGATAGGATAGAGGATTGGTTAGTATAAAGGATAGGAGAGGATAGAGGATAGGATAGGATTGAGGATAGGATAGGATAGAGGATAGGATAGGATAGAGGATAGGATAGAGGATTGGTTAGTATAAAGGATAGGAGAGGATAGAGGATAGGATAGGATTGAGGATAGGATAGGATAGAGGATAGGATAGGATAGAGCATAGGATAGGATAGGATTGAGGGTAGGATAGGATAGAGGATAGGATATAATAGAGGATAGGATAGGATAGAGGATAGGATAGAGGATAGGATAGGATAGAGGATAGGATAGAGGATAGGATAGGATAGAGGATATGATAGGATAGAGGATAGGTTAGGATAGAGGATAGGATAGGATAGAGGATAGGTTAGGATAGAGGATATTATAGGATAGAGGATATGATACGATAGCGGATAGGATATAATGGAGTATAGGATAGTAATGAGGATAGGATAGCGTTGAGGATAGGATAGGGTAGAGGATAGGATAGGATAGAGGATAGGTTAGGATAGAGGATAGGATAGGATAGAGGATAGGATAGGATAGAGGATAGGATAGGATAGAGGATAGGATAGGATAGAGGATAGGATAGGATAGAGGATAGGATAGGATAGAGGATAGGATAGCATTGAGGATAGGATAGGATAGTCGATAGGGTAGGATAGAGCAGACGATAGAGGATAGGATAGGATAGAGGATAGGGGAGGAGATTGGATAGGATAGAGGATACGATAGGGTAGATGATATCATAGGCAAGAGGATAGGATATGATAGAGGATACGATATTATAGAGGATAGGATAGGATAGAGAATAAGATAGGATAGAGGATAGGTTAGGATAGAGTATATGATAGGATAGAGGATAGGATAGCATAGAGGATAGGATAGGATAGAGGATAGGATAGGATAGAGGATAGGATAGGATAGTGGATAGGATAGCATAGAGGATAGGATAGGATAGAGGATAGGATAGGATAGAGGACAGGATAGGATAGAGGATAGGATAGGATAGGATAGAGGATAGGATAGGATAGAGGATAGGATAGGATAGAGGATAGGATAGGATAGAGGATAGGATAGGATAGAGGATAGGATAGGATAGAGGATAGGATAGGATAGAGGATAGGATAGGATAGAGGATAGGATAGGATAGAGGATAGGATAGGATAGAGGATAGGATAGGATTGGATAGAGGATAGGATAGGATAGAGGATAGGATAGGATAGAGGATAGGATAGGATAGAGGATAGGATAGGATAGGATAGAGGATAGGATAGGATAGAGGATAGGATAGGATAGAGGATAGGATAGGATAGAGGATAGGATAGGATAGAGGATAGGTTAGGATAGAGGATAGGATAGGATAGAGGATAGGATAGGATAGAGGATAGGATAGGATAGGATAGAGGATAGGATAGGATAGAGGATAGGATAGGATAGAGGATAGGATTGGATAGAGAATAGGATAGGATATAGGATAGATAATATGATAGGATATAGGATATTATAGGATAGAGGATAGGATAGAATAGAGGATAGGATAGGATAGAGGATAGGATAGGATAGAGGATAGGATAGGATTGAGGATAGGATAGGATAGAGGATAGGATAGGATAGAGCATAGGATAGGATAGGATTGAGGGTAGGATAGGATAGAGGATAGGATAGGATAGAGGATAGGATAGGATAGAGGATAGGATAGAGGATAGGATAGGATAGACGATAGGATAGGATAGAGGATAGGATAGGATAGAGGATAGGTTAGGATAGAGGATAGGATAGGATAGAGGATAGGATAGGATAGAAGATAGGATAGGATAGAGGATAGGATAGGATAGAGGATAGGATAGGATAGAGGATAGGATAGGATAGAGGATAGGATAGAATAGAGGATAGGATAGGATAGAGGATAGGATAGGATAGAGGATAGGATAGAGGATTGGTTAGTATAAAGGATAGGAGAGGATAGAGGATAGGATAGGATTGAGGATAGGATAGGATAGAGGATAGGATAGGATAGAGGATAGGATAGAGGATTGGTTAGTATAAAGGATAGGAGAGGATAGAGGATAGGATAGGATTGAGGATAGGATAGGATAGAGGATAGGATAGGATAGAGCATAGGATAGGATAGGATTGAGGGTAGGATAGGATAGAGGATAGGATAGGATAGAGGATAGGATAGGATAGAGGATAGGATAGAGGATAGGATAGGATAGAGGATATGATAGGATAGAGGATAGGTTAGGATAGAGGATAGGATAGGATAGAGGATAGGATAGGATAGAGGATAGGATAGGATAGAGGATAGGATAGGATAGAGGATAGGATAGGATAGAGGATAGGATAGAGGATAGTATAGAGGATTGGATAGGATAGAGGATATGATAGGATAGCGGATAGGATATAATGGAGTATAGGATAGGAATGAGGATAGGATAGCGTTGAGGATTGGATAGGATAGAGGATATTATAGGATAGAGGATATGATACGATAGCGGATAGGATATAATGGAGTATAGGATAGTAATGAGGATAGGATAGCGTTGAGGATAGGATAGGATAGAGGATAGGTTAGGATAGAGGATAGGATAGGATAGAGTATAGGATAGAATAGAGGATAGGATAGGATAGAGGATAGGTTAGGATAGAGGATAGGATACGATAGAGGATAGGATAGGATAGAGGATAGGATAGGGGATTGGATAGGATAGAGGATAGGAGACGATGGAGGATAGGATAGGATTGAGGATAGGATAGGATAGAGGATTGGATACTATAAAGGATAGGTGAGGATAGAGAATAGGATAGCATTGAGGATAGGATAGGATAGTGGATAGGATAGGATAGAGCAGACGATAGAGGATAGGATAGGATAGAGCAGACGATAGAGGATAGGATAGGATAGAGGATAGGGTAGGAGATTGGATAGGATAGTAGATAGGATAGAGGATAGGATAGGATAGAGGATATGATAGAGGATAGGATAGACGATTGGATAGGATAGAGGATATTATAGGATAGAGGATATGATACGATAGCGGATAGGATATAATGGAGTATACGATAGTAATGAGGATAGGATAGCGTTGAGGATAGGATAGGATAGACGATAGGATAGGATAGAGGATAGGATAGGATAGAGGATAGGTTAGGATAGTGGATAGGATAGGATAGAGGATAGGATAGGATAGAGGATAGGATAGGATAGAGGATAGGATAGGATAGAGGATAGGATAGGATAGAGGATAGGATAGGATAGAGGATAGGATAGAATAGAGGATAGGATAGGATAGAGGATAGGATAGGATAGAGGATAGGATAGAGGATTGGTTAGTATAAAGGATAGGAGAGGATAGAGGATAGGATAGGATTGAGGATAGGATAGGATAGAGGATAGGATAGGATAGAGGATAGGATAGAGGATTGGTTAGTATAAAGGATAGGAGAGGATAGAGGATAGGATAGGATTGAGGATAGGATAGGATAGAGGATAGGATAGGATAGAGCATAGGATAGGATAGGATTGAGGGTAGGATAGGATAGAGGATAGGATAGGATAGAGGATAGGATAGGATAGAGGATAGGATAGAGGATAGGATAGGATAGAGGATAGGATAGAGGATAGGATAGGATAGAGGATATGATAGGATAGAGGATAGGTTAGGATAGAGGATAGGATAGGATAGAGGATAGGTTAGGATAGAGGATATTATAGGATAGAGGATATGATACGATAGCGGATAGGATATAATGGAGTATAGGATAGTAATGAGGATAGGATAGCGTTGAGGATAGGATAGGATAGAGGATAGGATAGGATAGAGGATAGGTTAGGATAGAGGATAGGATAGGATAGAGGATAGGATAGGATAGAGGATAGGATAGGATAGGATAGAGGATAGGATAGGATAGAGGATAGGATAGGATAGAGGATAGGATAGGATAGAGGATAGGATAGCATTGAGGATAGGATAGGATAGTCGATAGGGTAGGATAGAGCAGACGATAGAGGATAGGATAGGATAGAGGATAGGGGAGGAGATTGGATAGGATAGAGGATACGATAGGGTAGATGATATCATAGGCAAGAGGATAGGATAGGATAGGATAGAGGATAGGATAGGATAGAGGATAGGATAGGATAGAGGATAGGATAGGATAGAGGATAGGATAGGATAGAGGATAGGATAGGATAGAGGATAGGATAGGATAGAGGATAGGATAGGATAGAGGATAGGATAGGATAGAGGATAGGATAGGATAGAGGATAGGATAGGATAGAGGATAGGATAGGATAGAGGATAGGATAGAATAGAGGATAGGATAGGATAGAGGATAGGATAGGATAGAGGATAGGATAGAGGATTGGTTAGTATAAAGGATAGGAGAGGATAGAGGATAGGATAGGATTGAGGATAGGATAGGATAGAGGATAGGATAGGATAGAGGATAGGATAGAGGATTGGTTAGTATAAAGGATAGGAGAGGATAGAGGATAGGATAGGATTGAGGATAGGATAGGATAGAGGATAGGATAGGATAGAGGATAGGATAGAGGATTGGTTAGTATAAAGGATAGGAGAGGATAGAGGATAGGATAGGATTGAGGATAGGATAGGATAGAGGATAGGATAGGATAGAGCATAGGATAGGATAGGATTGAGGGTAGGATAGGATAGAGGATAGGATAGGATAGAGGATAGGATAGGATAGAGGATAGGATAGGATAGAGCATAGGATAGGATAGGATTGAGGGTAGGATAGGATAGAGGATAGGATAGGATAGAGGATAGGATAGGATAGAGGATAGGATAGAGGATAGGATAGGATAGAGGATATGATAGAGGATAGGATAGACGATTGGATAGGATAGAGGATATTATAGGATAGAGGATATGATACGATAGCGGATAGGATATAATGGAGTATACGATAGTAATGAGGATAGGATAGCGTTGAGGATAGGATAGGATAGACGATAGGATAGGATAGAGGATAGGATAGGATAGAGGATAGGTTAGGATAGAGGATAGGATAGGATAGAGGATAGGATAGGATAGAGGATAGGATAGGATAGAGGATAGGATAGGATAGAGGATAGGATAGGATAGGATAGAGGATAGGATAGGATAGAGGATAGGATAGAATAGAGGATAGGATAAGATAGAGGATAGGATAGGATAGAGGATAGGATAGAGGATTGGTTAGTATAAAGGATAGGAGAGGATAGAGGATAGGATAGGATTGAGGATAGGATAGGATAGAGGATAGGATAGGATAGAGGATAGGATAGAGGATTGGTTAGTATAAAGGATAGGAGAGGATAGAGGATAGGATAGGATTGAGGATAGGATAGGATAGAGGATAGGATAGGATAGAGCATAGGATAGGATAGGATTGAGGGTAGGATAGGATAGAGGATAGGATAGGATAGAGGATAGGATAGGATAGAGGATAGGATAGAGGATAGGATAGGATAGAGGATATGATAGGATAGAGGATAGGTTAGGATAGAGGATAGGATAGGATAGAGGATAGGATAGGATAGAGGATAGGATAGGATAGAGGATAGGATAGGATAGAGGATAGGATAGAGGATAGTATAGAGGATTGGATAGGATAGAGGATATGATAGGATAGCGGATAGGATATAATGGAGTATAGGATAGCGTTGAGGATTGGATAGGATAGAGGATATTATAGGATAGAGGATATGATACGATAGCGGATAGGATATAATGGAGTATAGGATAGTAATGAGGATAGGATAGCGTTGAGGATAGGATAGGATAGAGGATAGGTTAGGATAGAGGATAGGATAGGATAGAGTATAGGATAGGATAGAGGATAGGATAGGATAGAGGATAGGTTAGGATAGAGGATAGGATACGATAGAGGATAGGATAGGATAGAGGATAGGATAGGATAGAGTATAGAATAGGATAGAGCATAGGATAGGATAGGATTGAGGGTAGGATAGGATAGAGGATAGGATAGGATAGAGGATAGGATAGGGGATTGGATAGGATAGAGGACAGGAGACGATAGAAGATAAGATAGGGGATTGGATAGGATAGAGGAAAGGAGACGATAGAGATTGGATAGGATAGATGATATTATAGGAGAGAGGATAGGATATGATAGAGGATACGATATTATAGAGGATAGGACAGGATAGAGGATAGGATAGGATAGAGGATAGGATAGGATAGAGGATAGGTTAGGATAGAGGATAGGATAGGATAGAGGATAGGATAGGATAGAGGATAGGATAGGATAGAGGATAGGATAGGATAGAGGATAGGATAGGATAGAGGATAGGATAGGATAGAGGATAGGATAGCATTGAGGATAGGATAGGATAGTCGATAGGGTAGGATAGAGCAGACGATAGAGGATAGGATAGGATAGAGGATAGGGGAGGAGATTGGATAGGATAGAGGATACGATAGGGTAGATGATATCATAGGCAAGAGGATAGGATATGATAGAGGATACGATATTATAGAGGATAGGATAGGATAGAGAATAAGATAGGATAGAGGATAGGTTAGGATAGAGTATATGATAGGATAGAGGATAGGATAGCATAGAGGATAGGATAGGATAGAGGATAGGATAGGATAGAGGATAGGATAGGATAGTGGATAGGATAGCATAGAGGATAGGATAGGATAGAGGATAGGATAGGATAGAGGACAGGATAGGATAGAGGATAGGATAGGATAGGATAGAGGATAGGATAGGATAGAGGATAGGATAGGATAGAGGATAGGATAGGATAGGATAGAGGATAGGATAGGATAGAGGATAGGATAGGATAGAGGATAGGATAGGATAGAGGATAGGATAGGATAGAGGATAGGATAGGATAGAGGATAGGATAGGATAGAGGATAGGATAGGATAGAGGATAGGATAGGATAGAGGATAGGATAGGATAGAGGATAGGTTAGGATAGAGGATAGGATAGGATAGAGGATAGGATAGGATAGAGGATAGGATAGGATAGAGGATAGGATTGGATAGAGAATAGGATAGGATATAGGATAGATAATATGATAGGATATAGGATATTATAGGATAGAGGATAGGATAGAATAGAGGATAGGATAGGATAGAGGATAGGATAGGATAGAGGATAGGATAGGATTGAGGATAGGATAGGATAGAGGATAGGATAGGATAGAGCATAGGATAGGATAGGATTGAGGGTAGGATAGGATAGAGGATAGGATAGGATAGAGGATAGGATAGGATAGAGGATAGGATAGAGGATAGGATAGGATAGAGGATATGATAGAGGATAGGATAGACGATTGGATAGGATAGAGGATATTATAGGATAGAGGATATGATACGATAGCGGATAGGATATAATGGAGTATACGATAGTAATGAGGATAGGATAGCGTTGAGGATAGGATAGGATAGACGATAGGATAGGATAGAGGATAGGATAGGATAGAGGATAGGTTAGGATAGAGGATAGGATAGGATAGAGGATAGGATAGGATAGAGGATAGGATAGGATAGAGGATAGGATAGGATAGAGGATAGGATAGGATAGAGGATAGGATAGGATAGAGGATAGGATAGAATAGAGGATAGGATAGGATAGAGGATAGGATAGGATAGAGGATAGGATAGAGGATTGGTTAGTATAAAGGATAGGAGAGGATAGAGGATAGGATAGGATTGAGGATAGGATAGGATAGAGGATAGGATAGGATAGAGGATAGGATAGAGGATTGGTTAGTATAAAGGATAGGAGAGGATAGAGGATAGGATAGGATTGAGGATAGGATAGGATAGAGGATAGGATAGGATAGAGCATAGGATAGGATAGGATTGAGGGTAGGATAGGATAGAGGATAGGATAGGATAGAGGATAGGATAGGATAGAGGATAGGATAGAGGATAGGATAGGATAGAGGATATGATAGGATAGAGGATAGGTTAGGATAGAGGATAGGATCGGATAGAGGATAGGATAGGATAGAGGATAGGATAGGATAGAGGATAGGATAGGATAGAGGATAGGATAGGATAGAGGATAGGATAGAGGATAGTATAGAGGATTGGATAGGATAGAGGATATGATAGGATAGCGGATAGGATATAATGGAGTATAGGATAGGAATGAGGATAGGATAGCGTTGAGGATTGGATAGGATAGAGGATATTATAGGATAGAGGATATGATACGATAGCGGATAGGATATAATGGAGTATAGGATAGTAATGAGGATAGGATAGCGTTGAGGATAGGATAGGATAGAGGATAGGTTAGGATAGAGGATAGGATAGGATAGAGTATAGGATAGAATAGAGGATAGGATAGGATAGAGGATAGGTTAGGATAGAGGATAGGATACGATAGAGGATAGGATAGGATAGAGGATAGGATAGGATAGAGTATAGAATAGGATAGAGCATAGGATAGGATAGGATTGAGGGTAGGATAGGATAGAGGATAGGATAGGATAGAGGATAGGATAGGGGATTGGATAGGATAGAGGACAGGAGACGATAGAAGATAAGATAGGTGATTGGATAGGATAGAGGAAAGGAGACGATAGAGATTGGATAGGATAGATGATATTATAGGAGAGAGGATAGGATATGATAGAGGATACGATATTATAGAGGATAGGACAGGATAGAGGATAGGATAGGATAGAGGATAGGATAGGATAGAGGATAGGATAGGGGATTGGATAGGATAGAGGATAGGAGACGATGGAGGATAGGATAGGATAGAGGATAGGATAGGATAGAGGATTGGATACTATAAAGGATAGGTGAGGATAGAGAATAGGATAGCATTGAGGATAGGATAGGATAGTGGATAGGATAGGATAGAGCAGACGATAGAGGATAGGATAGGATAGAGCAGACGATAGAGGATAGGATAGGATAGAGGATAGGGTAGGAGATTGGATAGGATAGAAGATAGGATAGAGGATAGGATAGGATAGAGGATATGATAGAGGATAGGATAGACGATTGGATAGGATAGAGGATATTATAGGATAGAGGATATGATACGATAGCGGATAGGATATAATGGAGTATAGGATAGTAATGAGGATAGGATAGCGTTGAGGATAGGATAGGATAGAGGATAGGTTAGGAGAGAGGATAGGATAGGATAGAGGATAGGATAGGATAGAGGATAGGATAGGATAGAGGATAGGTTAGGATAGAGGATAGGATACGATAGAGGATAGGATAGGATAGAGGATAGGATAGGATAGAGTATAGAATAGGATAGAGCATAGGATAGGATAGGATTGAGGGTAGGATAGGATAGAGGATAGGATAGGATAGAGGATAGGATAGGGGATTGGATAGGATAGAGGACAGGAGACGATAGAAGATAAGATAGGGGATTGGATAGGATAGAGGAAAGGAGACGATAGAGATTGGATAGGATAGATGATATTGTAGGAGAGAGGATAGGATATGATAGAGGATACGATATTATAGAGGATAGGACAGGATAGAGGATAGGATAGGATAGAGGATAGGATAGGATAGAGGATAGGATAGAGGATAGGATAGGGGATTGGATAGGATAGAGGATAGGATAGAGGATTGGTTAGTATAAAGGATAGGAGAGGATAGAGGATAGGATAGGATTGAGGATAGGATAGGATAGAGGATAGGATAGGATAGAGGATAGGATAGAGGATTGGTTAGTATAAAGGATAGGAGAGGATAGAGGATAGGATAGGATTGAGGATAGGATAGGATAGAGGATAGGATAGGATAGAGCATAGGATAGGATAGGATTGAGGGTAGGATAGGATAGAGGATAGGATATAATAGAGGATAGGATAGGATAGAGGATAGGATAGAGGATAGGATAGGATAGAGGATAGAATAGAGGATAGGATAGGATAGAGGATATGATAGGATAGAGGATAGGTTAGGATAGGATAGAGGATAGGTTAGGATAGAGGATATTATAGGATAGAGGATATGATACGATAGCGGATAGGATATAATGGAGTATAGGATAGTAATGAGGATAGGATAGCGTTGAGGATAGGATAGGGTAGAGGATAGGATAGGATAGAGGATAGGTTAGGATAGAGGATAGGATAGGATAGAGGATAGGATAGGATAGAGGATAGGATAGGATAGAGGATAGGATAGGATAGAGGATAGGATAGGATAGAGGATAGGATAGGATAGAGGATAGGATAGCATTGAGGATAGGATAGGATAGTCGATAGGGTAGGATAGAGCAGACGATAGAGGATAGGATAGGATAGAGGATAGGGGAGGAGATTGGATAGGATAGAGGATACGATAGGGTAGATGATATCATAGGCAAGAGGATAGGATATGATAGAGGATACGATATTATAGAGGATAGGATAGGATAGAGAATAAGATAGGATAGAGGATAGGTTAGGATAGAGTATATGATAGGATAGAGGATAGGATAGCATAGAGGATAGGATAGGATAGAGGATAGGATAGGATAGAGGATAGGATAGGATAGTGGATAGGATAGCATAGAGGATAGGATAGGATAGAGGATAGGATAGGATAGAGGACAGGATAGGATAGAGGATAGGATAGGATAGGATAGAGGATAGGATAGGATAGAGGATAGGATAGGATAGAGGATAGGATAGGATAGAGGATAGGATAGGATAGAGGATAGGATAGGATAGAGGATAGGATAGGATAGAGGATAGGATAGGATAGAGGATAGGATAGGATAGAGGATAGGATAGGATAGGATAGAGGATAGGATAGGATAGAGGATAGGATAGGATAGAGGATAGGATAGGATAGAGGATAGGATAGGATAGAGGATAGGATAGGATAGAGGATAGGATAGGATAGAGGATAGGATAGGATAGAGGATAGGATAGGATAGAGGATAGGATAGGATAGAGGATAGGATAGGATAGAGGATAGGTTAGGATAGAGGATAGGATAGGATAGAGGATAGGATAGGATAGAGGATAGGATAGGATAGAGGATAGGATAGGATAGAGGATAGGATAGGATAGAGGATAGGATTGGATAGAGAATAGGATAGGATATAGGATAGATAATATGATAGGATATAGGATATTATAGGATAGAGGATAGGATAGAATAGAGGATAGGATAGGATAGAGGATAGGATAGGATAGAGGATAGGATAGGATTGAGGATAGGATAGGATAGAGGATAGGATAGGATAGAGCATAGGATAGGATAGGATTGAGGGTAGGATAGGATAGAGGATAGGATAGGATAGAGGATAGGATAGGATAGAGGATAGGATAGAGGATAGGATAGGATAGAGGATATGATAGAGGATAGGATAGACGATTGGATAGGATAGAGGATATTATAGGATAGAGGATATGATACGATAGCGGATAGGATATAATGGAGTATACGATAGTAATGAGGATAGGATAGCGTTGAGGATAGGATAGGATAGACGATAGGATAGGATAGAGGATAGGATAGGATAGAGGATAGGTTAGGATAGAGGATAGGATAGGATAGAGGATAGGATAGGATAGAGGATAGGATAGGATAGAGGATAGGATAGGATAGAGGATAGGATAGGATAGAGGATAGGATAGGATAGAGGATAGGATAGAATAGAGGATAGGATAGGATAGAGGATAGGATAGGATAGAGGATAGGATAGAGGATTGGTTAGTATAAAGGATAGGAGAGGATAGAGGATAGGATAGGATTGAGGATAGGATAGGATAGAGGATAGGATAGGATAGAGGATAGGATAGAGGATTGGTTAGTATAAAGGATAGGAGAGGATAGAGGATAGGATAGGATTGAGGATAGGATAGGATAGAGGATAGGATAGGATAGAGCATAGGATAGGATAGGATTGAGGGTAGGATAGGATAGAGGATAGGATAGGATAGAGGATAGGATAGGATAGAGGATAGGATAGAGGATAGGATAGGATAGAGTATATGATATGATAGAGGATAGGTTAGGATAGAGGATAGGATAGGATAGAGGATAGGATAGGATAGAGGATAGGATAGGATAGAGGATAGGATAGGATAGAGGATAGGATAGGATAGAGGATAGGATAGAGGATAGTATAGAGGATTGGATAGGATAGAGGATATGATAGGATAGCGGATAGGATATAATGGAGTATAGGATAGGAATGAGGATAGGATAGCGTTGAGGATTGGATAGGATAGAGGATATTATAGGATAGAGGATATGATACGATAGCGGATAGGATATAATGGAGTATAGGATAGTAATGAGGATAGGATAGCGTTGAGGATAGGATAGGATAGAGGATAGGTTAGGATAGAGGATAGGATAGGATAGAGTATAGGATAGAATAGAGGATAGGATAGGATAGAGGATAGGTTAGGATAGAGGATAGGATACGATAGAGGATAGGATAGGATAGAGGATAGGATAGGATAGAGTATAGAATAGGATAGAGCATAGGATAGGATAGGATTGAGGGTAGGATAGGATAGAGGATAGGATAGGATAGAGGATAGGATAGGGGATTGGATAGGATAGAGGACAGGAGACGATAGAAGATAAGATAGGTGATTGGATAGGATAGAGGAAAGGAGACGATAGAGATTGGATAGGATAGATGATATTATAGGAGAGAGGATAGGATATGATAGAGGATACGATATTATAGAGGATAGGACAGGATAGAGGATAGGATAGGATAGAGGATAGGATAGGATAGAGGATAGGATAGGGGATTGGATAGGATAGAGGATAGGAGACGATGGAGGATAGGATAGGATAGAGGATAGGATAGGATAGAGGATTGGATACTATAAAGGATAGGTGAGGATAGAGAATAGGATAGCATTGAGGATAGGATAGGATAGTGGATAGGATAGGATAGAGCAGACGATAGAGGATAGGATAGGATAGAGCAGACGATAGAGGATAGGATAGGATAGAGGATAGGGTAGGAGATTGGATAGGATAGAAGATAGGATAGAGGATAGGATAGGATAGAGGATATGATAGAGGATAGGATAGACGATTGGATAGGATAGAGGATATTATAGGATAGAGGATATGATACGATAGCGGATAGGATATAATGGAGTATAGGATAGTAATGAGGATAGGATAGCGTTGAGGATAGGATAGGATAGAGGATAGGTTAGGAGAGAGGATAGGATAGGATAGAGGATAGGATAGGATAGAGGATAGGATAGGATAGAGGATAGGTTAGGATAGAGGATAGGATACGATAGAGGATAGGATAGGATAGAGGATAGGATAGGATAGAGTATAGAATAGGATAGAGCATAGGATAGGATAGGATTGAGGGTAGGATAGGATAGAGGATAGGATAGGATAGAGGATAGGATAGGGGATTGGATAGGATAGAGGACAGGAGACGATAGAAGATAAGATAGGGGATTGGATAGGATAGAGGAAAGGAGACGATAGAGATTGGATAGGATAGATGATATTGTAGGAGAGAGGATAGGATATGATAGAGGATACGATATTATAGAGGATAGGACAGGATAGAGGATAGGATAGGATAGAGGATAGGATAGGATAGAGGATAGGATAGGATAGAGGATAGGATAGGGGATTGGATAGGATAGAGGATAGGAGACGATGGAGGATAGGATAGGATAGAGGATAGGATAGGATAGAGGATTGGATACTATAAAGGATAGGTGAGGATAGAGAATAGGATAGCATTGAGGATAGGATAGGATAGTGGATAGGATAGGATAGAGCAGACGATAGAGGATAGGATAGGATAGAGCAGACGATAGAGGATAGGATAGGATAGAGGATAGGGTAGGAGATTGGATAGGATAGAAGATAGGATAGAGGATAGGATAGGATAGAGGATATGATAGAGGATAGGATAGACGATTGGATAGGATAGAGGATATTATAGGATAGAGGATATGATACGATAGCGGATAGGATATAATGGAGTATAGGATAGTAATGAGGATAGGATAGCGTTGAGGATAGGATAGGATAGAGGATAGGTTAGGAGAGAGGATAGGATAGGATAGAGGATAGGATAGGATAGAGGATAGGATAGGATAGAGGATAGGTTAGGATAGAGGATAGGATACGATAGAGGATAGGATAGGATAGAGGATAGGATAGGATAGAGTATAGAATAGGATAGAGCATAGGATAGGATAGGATTGAGGGTAGGATAGGATAGAGGATAGGATAGGATAGAGGATAGGATAGGGGATTGGATAGGATAGAGGACAGGAGACGATAGAAGATAAGATAGGGGATTGGATAGGATAGAGGAAAGGAGACGATAGAGATTGGATAGGATAGATGATATTGTAGGAGAGAGGATAGGATATGATAGAGGATACGATATTATAGAGGATAGGACAGGATAGAGGATAGGATAGGATAGAGGATAGGATAGGATAGAGGATAGGATAGAGGATAGGATAGGGGATTGGATAGGATAGAGGATAGGAGACGATGGAGGATAGGATAGGATAGAGGATAGGATAGGATAGAGGATTGGATACTATAAAGGATAGGTGAGGATAGAGAATAGGATAGCATTGAGGATAGGATAGGATAGTGGATAGGATAGGATAGAGCAGACGATAGAGGATAGGATAGGATAGAGGATAGGGTAGGGGATTGGATAGGATAGAGGATAGGATAGGGTAGATGATATTATAGGCAAGAGGATAGGATATGATAGAGCATACGAAATTATAGAGGATAGGATAGGATAGAGGATAGGATAGGATAGAGGATAGGATAGGATAGAGGATAGGATAGGATAGAGGATAGGATAGGATAGAGGATAGGATAGGATAGAGGATAGGATACGATAGAGGATAGGATAGGATAGAGGATAGGATAGGATAGAGGATACGATAGGATAGGATAGAGGATACGATAGGATAGGATAGAGGATACGATAGGATAGGATAGAGGATACGATAGGATAGAGGAGAGGATACGATAGGATAGAGGAGAGGATAGGATAGAGGATAGGATAGAGGATAGGATAGAGGATTGGATAGGATAGAGGATATGATAGGATAGCGGATAGGATATAATGGAGTATAGGATAGGAATGAGGATAGGATAGGGTTGAGGATAGGATAGGATAGAGGATAGGATAGAGGATTGGATAGGATAGAGGATATGATAGGATAGCGGATAGGATATAATGGAGTATAGGATAGGAATGAGGATAGGATAGGGTTCAGGATAGCATAGGATAGAGGATAGGATAGGATAGAGGATATGTTAGGATAGAGGATAGGATAGGATAGAGGATAGGGTAGGATAGAGGATAGGATAGGATAGAGGATAGGATAGAATAGAGGATAGGATAGGATAGAGGATAGGATAGGATAGAGGATAGGATAGGATAGAGGATGGGATAGGATAGAGGATAGGATATAATGGAGTATAGGATAGGAATGATGATAGGATAGGGTTGAGGATAGGATAGGATAGAGGTTAGGATAGTGTAGAGAATAGGATAGGATAGAGGATAGGATAGGATAGAGGATAGGATAGGATAGAGGATAGGATAGGATAGAGGATAGGATAGGATAAGGTAGAGGATAGTATAGGATAGAGGATAGGATAGGAAAGAGGATAGGATAGGATAGAGGATAGGATAGGATAGAAGATAGGATAGGATAGAGGATAGGATAGGATAGAGGATAGGATAGGATAGGATAGGATAGAGGATAGGATAGGATAGATGATATTATAGGAAAGAGGATAGGATACGATAGAGGATACGATATTATAGAGAATAGGATAGGATAGAGTATCGGATAGGATAGGACAGAGGATTGGATAGGGGATTGGATAGGATAGAGGACAGGAGACGATAGAGGATAATATAGGATAGAGGATAGGATAGGATAGAGAATAGGATAGGATAGATGATATTACAGGCAAGAGGATAGAATATGATATAGGATACGATATTATAGAGGATAGGATAGGATAGAGGATAGGATCGGATAGAGGATAGGATAGGATAGAGGATAGGATAGGATAGAGGATAGGATAGGATAGAGGATAGGATAGGGGATTGGATAGGAGACGATGGAGGATATGATAGGATGTAGGATTGGATAGGATAGAGGATAGGATAGGATAGAGGATAGGATAGGATAGAGGATAGGATAGGATAGAGGATAGGATAGGATAGAGGATAGGATAGGATAGAGGATAGGATAGGATAGAGGATAGGATAGGATAGAGGATAGGATAGGATAGAGGATAGGATAGGATAGAGGATAGGATAGGATAGAGGATAGGATAGGATAGAGGATAGGATAGGATAGAGGATAGGATAGAGGATTTGTTAGTATAAAGGATAGGAGAGGATAGATGATAGGATAGGATAGAGGATAGGATAGAGGATAGGATAGGATAGAGGATATGATAGAGGATAGGATAGAGGATTGGATAGGATAGAGGATATTATAGGATAGAGTATATGATACGATAGCGGATAGGATATAATGGAGTATAGGATAGTAATGAGGATTGGATAGCGTTGAGGATAGGATAGGATAGAGGATAGGATATGATAGAGGATAGGTTAGGATAGAGGATAGGATAGGATAGAGGATAGGATAGGATAGAGGATAGGATAGGATAGAGGATAGGTTAGGATAGAGGATAGGATAGGATAGAGGATAGGATAGAGGATAGGATAGAGGATAGGATAGAGGATAGGATAGAGGATAGGATAGAGGATAGGATAGGATAGAGGATAGGATAGAGGATAGGATGCAGGATTGGATAGGATAGAGGATATTATAGGATAGAGGATATGATAGGATAGCGGGTAGGATATAATGGAGTATAGGATAGGAATGAGGATAGGATAGCGTTGAGGATAGGATAGGATAGAGGATAGGATAGGATAGAGGGTAGGTTAGGATAGAGGATAGGATAGGATAGAGGATAGGATAGGAAAGAGGATAGGATAGGATAGAGGATTGGATAGGATAGAGGATAGGATAGGATAGAGGATAGGATAGGATAGATGATATTATAGGATAGAGGATAGAATATGATAGAGGATACGATATTATACAGGATACGATAGGATAGAGGATTGGATAGGGGATTGGATAGGATAGAGGATAGGAGACGATAGAGGATAGGATAGGATAGGGGATAGGATAGGATAGAGAATAGGATAGGATAGATGATATTATAGGCAAGAGGATAGGATATGATAGAGGATACGATATTATAGAGGATAGGATAGGATAGAGGATAGGATAATCTAGAGGATAGGATAGGATAGAGGATAGGATAGGATAGAGGATAGGATAGGATAGAGGATAGGATAGGATAGAGGATAGGATAGGATAGAGGATAGGATAGGATAGAGGATAGGATAGGATAGAGGATAGGATAGGATAGGATAGAGGATAGGATAGGATAGATGATATTATAGGAAAGAGGATAGGATACGATAGAGGATACGATATTATAGAGGATAGGATAGGATAGAGGATAGGATCGGATAGAGGATAGGATAGGATAGAGGATAGGGTAGGATAGAGGATATGATAGAGGATAGGATAGAGGATATTATAGGATAGAGGATATGATACGATAGCGGATAGGATATAATGGAGTATAGGATAGTAATGAGGATAGGATAGCGTTGAGGATAGGATAGGATAGAGGATAGGATAGGATAGAGGATAGGTTAGGATAGAGGATAGGATAGGATAGAGGATAGGATAGGATAGAGGATAGGATAGGATAGAGGATAGGATAGGATAGAGGATAGGATAGGATAGAGAATAGGATAGAGGATAGGATAGAGGATAGGAAAGAGGATAGGATAGGATAGAGGATAGGATAGAGGATAGGATAGAGGATTGGATAGGATAGAGGATATTATAGGATAGAGGATATGATAGGATAGCGGATAGGATATAATGGAGTATAGGATAGGAATGAGGATAGGATAGCGTTGAGGATAGGATTGGATAGAGGATCTGATAGTATAGAGGGTAGGTTAGGATAGAGGATAGGATAGGATAGAGGATAGGATAGGAAAGAGGATAGGATAGGATAGAGGATAGGTTAGGATAGAGGATTGGATAGTATAAAGGATAGGTGAGGATAGAGAATAGGATAGCATTGTGGATAGTATAGGATAGTGGATAGGATAGGATAGAGCAGACGATAGAGGATAGGATAGGATCGAGGATAGGATAGGGGATTGGATAGGATAGAGGATAGGAGACGATGGAGGACAGGATAGGATCGAGGATAGGATAGGATAGAGGATTGGATAAGATAGAGGATAGGTTAGGATAGAGGATATGATACGATAGCGGATAGGATATAATGGAGTATACGATAGTAATGAGGATTGGATAGGATAGAGGACAGGAGACGATATAAGATAAGATAGGGGATTGGATAGGATAGAGGATAGGATAGGATAGAGGATAGGATAGGGGATTGGATAGGATAGAGGATAGGATAGGATAGAGGATAGGATAGAGGATTGGATAGGATAGAGGATAGGAGACGATGGAGGATAGGATAGGATAGAGGATAGGATAGGATAGAGGGTTGGATAGTATAAAGGATAGGTGAGGATAGAGAATAGGATAGCATTGAGGATAGGATAGGATAGTGGGTAGGATAGGATAGAGCAGACGATACAGGATAGGATAGGATCGAGGATAGGATAGGGGATTGAATATGATAGAGGATAGGAGACGATGGAGGATAGGATAGGATAGAGGATAGGATAGGATAGAGGATTGGATAAGATAGAGGATAGGTTAGGATAGAGGATAGGATAGGATAGGATAGAGGATAGGATAGGATAGGATAGAGGATAGGATAGGATAGGATAGAGGATAGGATAGGATAGAGGATAGGATAGGATAGAGGATAGGATAGGATAGAGGATAGGATAGGATAGAGGATAGGATAGGATAGAGGATAGGATAGAGGATAGGATAGAGGATAGGATAGGATAGAGGATAGGATAGGATAGAGGATAGGATAGGATAGAGGATAGGATAGGATAGAGGATAGGATAGGATAGAGGATAGGATAGGATAGAGGATAGGATAGGATAGAGGATAGGATAGGATAGAGGATAGGATAGGATAGAGGATAGGATAGGATAGAGGATAGGATAGGATAGAGGATAGGATAGGATAGAGGATAGGATAGGATAGAGGATAGGATAGGATAGAGGATAGGATAGGATAGGATAGAGGATAGGATAGGATAGAGGATAGGATAGGATAGAGGATAGGATAGAGGATAGGATAGGATAGAGGATAGGATAGGATAGAGGATAGGATAGGATAGAGGATAGGATAGGATAGAGGATAGGATAGAGTATAGGATAGGATAGATGATACGATACGATAGAGGATAGGATAGGATGGATGATAGGATAAGATAGGATAGAGGATATGATAGGGGATTGGATCGAATACAGGATAGGATAGAATGAATGATAGGATATGATAGAGGATAGGATAGGATGGAGTAGAGGATGGGATAGAGGATAGGACAGGATAGAGGATAAGATAGGATTTGGGATAGGATAGGATAGAGGATAGGATAGGATAGAGGATAGGATAGATGATTGGATGGAGGAGTGGATAGGATAGAGGATATTATAGGATAGAGAATAGGATAGGATAGGGAATAGGATAGGATAGAGGATAGGATAGGATGGGGGATAGGATAGGATAGAGGATAGGATAGGATAGAGGATAGGATAGAATGGAGGATAGGATAGGATAGAGGATAGGATAGGATAGAGTATAGGGTAGAGGATGGAGGATAGGATAGGATAGAGGATGAGATAGGATAGAGGATAGAATAGGATGGATGATAGGATATGACAGAGGATAGGATAGTACAGACTATAGGATTGGATAGAGGATACGATATGATATGGGATTGGATCGGATAGAGGATATTATAGGATAGAGGATAGGATAGGATTTGGGATAGGATAGGATAGAGGATAGGATAGGATGGAGGATAGGGTAGGATAGACGATAGAGGATAGTATGGATGATAGGATATGATACAGGATAAGATAGGATAGAGGATAGGATAGGATAGGGGATAGGATAGGATTGAGGATAGGATAGGATGGAGGATAT
The DNA here is from genome assembly GCF_050948215.1 of Halictus rubicundus. NCBI lineage: Eukaryota > Metazoa > Arthropoda > Insecta > Hymenoptera > Halictidae > Halictus > Halictus rubicundus. Next base: position 495,680 of record NW_027488690.1, read on the forward strand.
GATAGGATTGAGGGTAGGATTGGATTGAGGATAGGATAGGATTGAGGATAGGATAGGATAGAGGATAGGATAGGATAGAGGATAGGATAGGATAGAGGATAGGATAGGATAGAGGATAGGATAGGATAGGATAGAGGATAGGATAGGATAGAGGGTAGGATAGGATAGAGGATAGGATAGGATAGAGGATAGGATAGGATAGAGGATAGGATAGGATAGAGGATAGGATAGGATAGAGGATAGGATAGGATAGAGGATAGGATAGGATAGAGGATAGGATAGAGGATAGGATAGGATAGAGGATAGGATAGGATAGAGGATAGGATAGGATAGAGTATAGGATAGGATAGATGATACGATATGATAGAGGATAGGATAGGATGGATGATAGGATAGGATAGAGGATAGGATAGGATAGAGGATAGGATAGGATAGGATAGAGGATAGGATAGGATAGAGGATAGGATAGGAAAGAGGATAGGATAGGATAGAGGATAGGATAGGATAGAGGATAGGATAGGATAGAGGATAGGATAGGATAGGATAGAGGATAGGATAGGATAGAGGATAGGATAGGATAGAGGATAGGATAGGATAGAGGATAGGATAGGATAGAGGATAGGATAGGATAGAGGATAGGATAGGATAGAGGATAGGATAGGATAGAGGATAGGATAGGATAGAGGATAGGACAGGATAGAGGATAGGATAGGATAGAGGATAGGATAGGATAGAGGATAGGATAGGATAGAGGATAGGATAGGATAGAGGATAGGATAGGATAGAGGATAGGATAGGATAGAGGATAGGATAGGATAGAGGATAGGATAGGATAGAGGATAGGATAGGATAGAGGATAGGATAGGATAGAGGATAGGATAGGATAGAGGATAGGATAGGATAGAGGATAGGATAGGATAGAGGATAGGATAGATGATTGGATGGAGGAGTGGATAGGATAGAGGATATTATAGGATAGAGAATAGGATAGGATAGGGAATAGGATAGGATAGAGGATAGGATAGGATGGAGGATAGGATAGGATAGAGGATAGGATAGGATAGAGGATAGGATAGAATGGAGGATAGGATAGGATAGAGGATAGGATAGGATAGAGTATAGGGTAGAGGATGGAGGATAGGATAGGATAGAGGATGAGATAGGATAGTGGATAGAATAGGATGGATGATAGGATATGACAGAGGATAGGATAGTTTAGAGTATAGGATTGGATAGAGAATAGGATAGGATTGGGATAGATAGATACGATAGATAATAGAGGATAGGATAGCGGATACGATATGATAGAGGATAGGGTAGGATGGAGGATTGAGGATACTATAGGATAGAGGATGCGATAGGATGGATGATAGGACATGACAGAGGATGGGATAGTACAGACTATAGGATTGGATAGAGGATACGATATGATATGGGATTGGATCGGATAGAGGATATTATAGGATAGAGGATAGGATAGGATTTGGGATAGGATAGGATAGAGGATAGGATAGGATGGAGGATAGGGTAGGATAGACGATAGAGGATAGGATGGATGATAGGATATGATACAGGATAAGATAGGATAGAGGATAGGATAGGATAGGGGATAGGATAGGATTGAGGATAGGATAGGATGGAGGATATGATAGGATTGAGGGTAGGATTGGATTGAGGATAGGATAGGATTGAGGATAGGATAGGATAGAGGATAGGATAGGATAGAGGATAGGATAGGATAGAGGATAGGATAGGATAGAGGATAGGATAGGATAGAGGATAGGATAGGATAGGATAGAGGATAGGATAGGATAGAGGATAGGATAGGATAGGATAGAGGATAGGATAGGATAGAGGATAGGATAGGATAGAGGATAGGATAGGATAGAGGATAGGATAGGATAGAGGATAGGATAGGATAGAGGATAGGATAGGATAGAGGATAGGATAGAGGATAGGATAGGATAGAGGATAGGATAGGATAGAGGATAGGATAGGATAGAGTATAGGATAGGATAGATGATACGATATGATAGAGGATAGGATAGGATGGATGATAGGATAGGATAGAGGATAGGATAGGATAGAGGATAGGATAGGATAGGATAGAGGATAGGATAGGATAGAGGATAGGATAGGAAAGAGGATAGGATAGGATAGAGGATAGGATAGGATAGAGGATAGGATAGGATAGAGGATAGGATAGGATAGGATAGAGGATAGGATAGGATAGAGGATAGGATAGGACAGAGGATAGGATAGGATAGAGGATAGGATAGGATAGAGGATAGGATAGGATAGAGGATAGGATAGGATAGAGGATAGGATAGAGGATAGGATAGGATAGAGGATAGGATAGGATAGAGGATAGGATAGGATAGAGGATAGGATAGGATAGAGGATAGGATTGGATTGAGGATAGGATAGGATTGAGGATAGGATAGGATAGAGGATAGGATAGGATAGAGGATAGGATAGGATAGAGGATAGGATAGGATAGAGGATAGGATAGGATAGAGGATAGGATAGAGTATAGGATAGGATAGATGATACGATACGATAGAGGATAGGATAGGATGGATGATAGGATAAGATAGGATAGAGGATATGATAGGGGATTGGATCGAATACAGGATAGGATAGAATGGATGATAGGATATGATAGAGGATAGGATAGGATAGAGTAGAGGATGGGATAGAGGATAGGACAGGATAGAGGATAAGATAGGATTTGGGATAGGATAGGATAGAGGATAGGATAGGATAGAGGATAGGATAGATGATTGGATGGAGGAGTGGATAGGATAGAGGATATTATAGGATAGAGAATAGGATAGGATAGGGAATAGGATAGGATAGAGGATAGGATAGGATGGAGGATAGGATAGGATAGAGGATAGGATAGGATAGAGGATAGGATAGAATGGAGGATAGGATAGGATAGAGGATAGGATAGGATAGAGTATAGGGTAGAGGATGGAGGATAGGATAGGATAGAGGATGAGATAGGATAGTGGATAGAATAGGATGGATGATAGGATATGACAGAGGATAGGATAGTTTAGAGTATAGGATTGGATAGAGAATAGGATAGGATTGGGATAGATAGATACGATAGATAATAGAGGATAGGATAGCGGATACGATATGATAGAGGATAGGGTAGGATGGAGGATTGAGGATACTATAGGATAGAGGATGGGATAGGATGGATGATAGGACATGACAGAGGATGGGATAGTACAGACTATAGGATTGGATAGAGGATACGATATGATATGGGATTGGATCGGATAGAGGATATTATAGGATAGAGGATAGGATAGGATTTGGGATAGGATAGGATAGAGGATAGGATAGGATGGAGGATAGGGTAGGATAGACGATAGAGGATAGGATGGATGATAGGATATGATACAGGATAAGATAGGATAGAGGATAGGATAGGATAGGGGATAGGATAGGATTGAGGATAGGATAGGATGGAGGATATGATAGGATTGAGGGTAGGATTGGATTGAGGATAGGATAGGATTGAGGATAGGATAGGATAGAGGATAGGATAGGATAGAGGATAGGATAGGATAGAGGATAGGATAGGATAGAGGATAGGATAGGATAGGATAGAGGATAGGATAGGATAGAGGATAGGATAGGATAGAGGATAGGATAGGATAGAGGATAGGATAGGATAGAGGATAGGATAGGATAGAGGATAGGATAGAGGATAGGATAGGATAGAGGATAGGATAGGATAGAGGATAGGATAGGATAGAGTATAGGATAGGATAGATGATACGATATGATAGAGGATAGGATAGGATGGATGATAGGATAGGATAGAGGATAGGATAGGATAGAGGATAGGATAGGATAGGATAGAGGATAGGATAGGATAGAGGATAGGATAGGAAAGAGGATAGGATAGGATAGAGGATAGGATAGGATAGAGGATAGGATAGGATAGAGGATAGGATAGGATAGGATAGAGGATAGGATAGGATAGAGGATAGGATAGGATAGAGGATAGGATAGGATAGAGGATAGGATAGGATAGAGGATAGGATAGTATAGAGGATAGGATAGGATAGAGGATAGGATTGGATTGAGGATAGGATAGGATTGAGGATAGGATAGGATAGAGGATAGGATAGGATAGAGGATAGGATAGGATAGAGGATAGGATAGGATAGAGGATAGGATAGGATAGGATAGAGGATAGGATAGGATAGAGGATAGGATAGGAAAGAGGATAGGATAGGATAGAGGATAGGATAGGATAGAGGATAGGATAGGATAGAGGATAGGATAGGATAGGATAGAGGATAGGATAGGATAGAGGATAGGATAGGATAGAGGATAGGATAGGATAGAGGATAGGATAGGATAGAGGATAGGATAGGATAGAGGATAGGATAGGATAGAGGATAGGATAGGATAGAGGATAGGATAGGATAGAGGATAGGATAGGATAGAGGATAGGATAGGATAGAGGATAGGATAGGATAGAGGATAGGATAGGATGGATGATAGGATAGGATAGAGGATAGGATAGGATAGAGGATAGGATAGGATAGGATAGAGGATAGGATAGGATAGAGGATAGGATAGGAAAGAGGATAGGATAGGATAGAGGATAGGATAGGATAGAGGATAGGATAGGATAGAGGATAGGATAGGATAGGATAGAGGATAGGATAGGATAGAGGATAGGATAGGATAGAGGATAGGATAGGATAGAGGATAGGATAGGATAGAGGATAGGATAGGATAGAGGATAGGATAGGATAGAGGATAGGACAGGATAGAGGATAGGATAGGATAGAGGATAGGATAGGATAGAGGATAGGATAGGATAGAGGATAGGATAGGATAGAGGATAGGATAGGATACAGGATAGGATAGGATAGAGGATAGGATAGGATAGAGGATAGGATAGGATAGAGGATAGGATAGGATAGAGGATAGGATAGGATAGAGGATAGGATAGGATAGAGGATAGGATAGGATAGAGGATAGGATAGGATAGAGGATAGGATAGGATAGAGGATAGGATAGGATAGAGGATAGGATAGGATAGAGTATAGGATAGGATAGAGGATAGGATAGGATAGAGGATAGGATAGGATAGAGGATAGGATAGGATAGAGGATAGGATAGGATAGAGGATAGGATAGGATAGAGGATAGGATAGGATAGAGGATAGGATAGGATAGAGGATAGGATAGGATAGAGGATAGGATAGGATAGAGGATAGGATAGGATAGAGGATAGGATAGGATAGAGGATAGGATAGGATAGAGGATAGGATAGGATAGAGGATAGGATAGGATAGAGGATAGGATAGGATAGAGGATAGTATAGGATAGAGAATAGGATAGGATATATGATATTATAGTATAGAGAATAGGATAGGATAGAGGATACGATAGGGGATTGGATAGGATAGGATAGAGGATACGATATTATAGAGGATACGATAGGATAGAGGATAGGATAGGATAGAGGATAGGATAAGATAGAGGATAGGATAGGATAGAGGATAGGATAGGATAGAGGATAGGATAGATGATTGGATGGAGGAGTGGATAGGATAGAGGATATTATAGGATAGAGAATAGGATAGGATAGGGAATAGGATAGGATAGAGGATAGGATAGGATGGAGGATAGGATAGGATAGAGGATAGGATAGGATAGAGGATAGGATAGAATGGAGGATAGGATAGGATAGAGGATAGGATAGGATAGAGTATAGGGTAGAGGATGGAGGATAGGATAGGATAGAGGATGAGATAGGATAGTGGATAGAATAGGATGGATGATAGGATATGACAGAGGATAGGATAGTTTAGAGTATAGGATTGGATAGAGAATAGGATAGGATTGGGATAGATAGATACGATAGATAATAGAGGATAGGATAGCGGATACGATATGATAGAGGATAGGGTAGGATGGAGGATTGAGGATACTATAGGATAGAGGATGGGATAGGATGGATGATAGGACATGACAGAGGATGGGATAGTACAGACTATAGGATTGGATAGAGGATACGATATGATATGGGATTGGATCGGATAGAGGATATTATAGGATAGAGGATAGGATAGGATTTGGGATAGGATAGGATAGAGGATAGGATAGGATGGAGGATAGGGTAGGATAGACGATAGAGGATAGGATGGATGATAGGATATGATACAGGATAAGATAGGATAGAGGATAGGATAGGATAGGGGATAGGATAGGATTGAGGATAGGATAGGATGGAGGATATGATAGGATTGAGGGTAGGATTGGATTGAGGATAGGATAGGATTGAGGATAGGATAGGATAGAGGATAGGATAGGATAGAGGATAGGATAGGATAGAGGATAGGATAGGATAGAGGATAGGATAGGATAGGATAGAGGATAGGATAGGATAGAGGATAGGATAGGATAGGATAGAGGATAGGATAGGATAGAGGATAGGATAGGATAGAGGATAGGATAGGATAGAGGATAGGATAGGATAGAGGATAGGATAGGATAGAGGATAGGATAGAGGATAGGATAGGATAGAGGATAGGATAGGATAGAGGATAGGATAGGATAGAGTATAGGATAGGATAGATGATACGATATGATAGAGGATAGGATAGGATGGATGATAGGATAGGATAGAGGATAGGATAGGATAGAGGATAGGATAGGATAGGATAGAGGATAGGATAGGATAGAGGATAGGATAGGAAAGAGGATAGGATAGGATAGAGGATAGGATAGGATAGAGGATAGGATAGGATAGAGGATAGGATAGGATAGGATAGAGGATAGGATAGGATAGAGGATAGCATAGGACAGAGGATAGGATAGGATAGAGGATAGGATAGGATAGAGGATAGGATAGGATAGAGGATAGGATAGGATAGAGGATAGGATAGAGGATAGGATAGGATAGAGGATAGGATAGGATAGAGGATAGGATAGGATAGAGGATAGGATAGGATAGAGGATAGGATTGGATTGAGGATAGGATAGGATTGAGGATAGGATAGGATAGAGGATAGGATAGGATAGAGGATAGGATAGGATAGAGGATAGGATAGGATAGAGGATAGGATAGGATAGAGGATAGGATAGAGTATAGGATAGGATAGATGATACGATACGATAGAGGATAGGATAGGATGGATGATAGGATAAGATAGGATAGAGGATATGATAGGGGATTGGATCGAATACAGGATAGGATAGAATGGATGATAGGATATGATAGAGGATAGGATAGGATAGAGTAGAGGATGGGATAGAGGATAGGACAGGATAGAGGATAAGATAGGATTTGGGATAGGATAGGATAGAGGATAGGATAGGATAGAGGATAGGATAGATGATTGGATGGAGGAGTGGATAGGATAGAGGATATTATAGGATAGAGAATAGGATAGGATAGGGAATAGGATAGGATAGAGGATAGGATAGGATGGAGGATAGGATAGGATAGAGGATAGGATAGGATAGAGGATAGGATAGAATGGAGGATAGGATAGGATAGAGGATAGGATAGGATAGAGTATAGGGTAGAGGATGGAGGATAGGATAGGATAGAGGATGAGATAGGATAGTGGATAGAATAGGATGGATGATAGGATATGACAGAGGATAGGATAGTTTAGAGTATAGGATTGGATAGAGAATAGGATAGCATTGGGATAGATAGATACGATAGATAATAGAGGATAGGATAGCGGATACGATATGATAGAGGATAGGGTAGGATGGAGGATTGAGGATACTATAGGATAGAGGATGGGATAGGATGGATGATAGGACATGACAGAGGATGGGATAGTACAGACTATAGGATTGGATAGAGGATACGATATGATATGGGATTGGATCGGATAGAGGATATTATAGGATAGAGGATAGGATAGGATTTGGGATAGGATAGGATAGAGGATAGGATAGGATGGAGGATAGGGTAGGATAGACGATAGAGGATAGGATGGATGATAGGATATGATACAGGATAAGATAGGATAGAGGATAGGATAGGATAGGGGATAGGATAGGATTGAGGATAGGATAGGATGGAGGATATGATAGGATTGAGGGTAGGATTGGATTGAGGATAGGATAGGATTGAGGATAGGATAGGATAGAGGATAGGATAGGATAGAGGATAGGATAGGATAGAGGATAGGATAGGATAGAGGATAGGATAGGATAGGATAGAGGATAGGATAGGATAGAGGATAGGATAGGATAGAGGATAGGATAGGATAGAGGATAGGATAGGATAGAGGATAGGATAGAGGATAGGATAGGATAGAGGATAGGATAGGATAGAGGATAGGATAGGATAGAGTATAGGATAGGATAGATGATACGATATGATAGAGGATAGGATAGGATGGATGATAGGATAGGATAGAGGATAGGATAGGATAGAGGATAGGATAGGATAGGATAGAGGATAGGATAGGATAGAGGATAGGATAGGAAAGAGGATAGGATAGGATAGAGGATAGGATAGGATAGAGGATAGGATAGGATAGAGGATAGGATAGGATAGGATAGAGGATAGGATAGGATAGAGGATAGGATAGGATAGAGGATAGGATAGGATAGAGGATAGGATAGGATAGAGGATAGGATAGGATAGAGGATAGGATAGGATAGAGGATAGGATTGGATTGAGGATAGGATAGGATTGAGGATAGGATAGGATAGAGGATAGGATAGGATAGAGGATAGGATAGGATAGAGGATAGGATAGGATAGAGGATAGGATAGGATAGGATAGAGGATAGGATAGGATAGAGGATAGGATAGGAAAGAGGATAGGATAGGATAGAGGATAGGATAGGATAGAGGATAGGATAGGATAGAGGATAGGATAGGATAGGATAGAGGATAGGATAGGATAGAGGATAGGATAGGATAGAGGATAGGATAGGATAGAGGATAGGATAGGATAGAGGATAGGATAGGATAGAGGATAGGATAGGATAGAGGATAGGATAGGATAGAGGATAGGATAGGATAGAGGATAGGATAGGATAGAGGATAGGATAGGATAGAGGATAGGATAGGATAGAGGATAGGATAGGATAGAGGATAGGATAGGATAGAGGATAGGATAGGATAGAGGATAGGATAGGATAGAGGATAGGATAGAGTATAGGATAGGATAGATGATACGATACGATAGAGGATAGGATAGGATGGATGATAGGATAAGATAGGATAGAGGATATGATAGGGGATTGGATCGAATACAGGATAGGATAGAATGGATGATAGGATAGGATAGAGTAGAGGATGGGAAAGAGGATAGGACAGGATAGAGGATAAGATAGGATTTGGGATAGGATAGGATAGAGGATAGGATAGATGATTGGATGGAGGAGTGGATAGGATAGAGGATAGGATAGGATACAGGATAGGATAGGATAGAGGATAGGATAGGATAGAGGATAGGATAGGATAGAGGATAGGATAGGATAGAGGATAGGATAGGATAGAGGATAGGATAGGATAGAGGATAGGATAGGATAGAGGATAGGATAGGATAGAGGATAGGATAGGATAGAGGATAGGATAGGATAGAGGATAGGATAGGATAGAGTATAGGATAGGATAGAGGATAGGATAGGATAGAGGATAGGATAGGATAGAGGATAGGATAGGATAGAGGATAGGATAGGATAGAGGATAGGATGGGATAGAGGATAGGATAGGATAGAGGATAGGATAGGATAGAGGATAGGATAGGATAGAGGATAGGATAGGATAGAGGATAGGATAGGATAGAGGATAGGATAGGATAGAGGATAGGATAGGATAGAGGATAGGATAGAGGATAGGATAGGATAGAGGATAGGATAGGATAGAGGATAGGATAGGATAGAGTATAGGATAGGATAGATGATACGATATGATAGAGGATAGGATAGGATGGATGATAGGATAGGATAGAGGATAGGATAGGATAGAGGATAGGATAGGATAGGATAGAGGATAGGATAGGATAGAGGATAGGATAGGAAAGAGGATAGGATAGGATAGAGGATAGGATAGGATAGAGGATAGGATAGGATAGAGGATAGGATAGGATAGGATAGAGGATAGGATAGGATAGAGGATAGGATAGGATAGAGGATAGGATAGGATAGAGGATAGGATAGGATAGAGGATAGGATAGGATAGAGGATAGGATAGGATAGAGGATAGGATTGGATTGAGGATAGGATAGGATTGAGGATAGGATAGGATAGAGGATAGGATAGGATAGAGGATAGGATAGGATAGAGGATAGGATAGGATAGAGGATAGGATAGGATAGGATAGAGGATAGGATAGGATAGAGGATAGGATAGGAAAGAGGATAGGATAGGATAGAGGATAGGATAGGATAGAGGATAGGATAGGATAGAGGATAGGATAGGATAGGATAGAGGATAGGATAGGATAGAGGATAGGATAGGATAGATGATAGGATAGGATAGAGGATAGGATAGGATAGAGGATAGGATAGGATAGAGGATAGGATAGGATAGAGGATAGGATAGGATAGAGGATAGGATAGGATAGAGGATAGGATAGGATAGAGGATAGGATAGGATAGAGGATAGGATAGGATAGAGGATAGGATAGGATAGAGGATAGGATAGGATAGAGGATAGGATAGGATAGAGGATAGGATAGAGTATAGGATAGGATAGATGATACGATACGATAGAGGATAGGATAGGATGGATGATAGGATAAGATAGGATAGAGGATATGATAGGGGATTGGATCGAATACAGGATAGGATAGAATGGATGATAGGATAGGATAGAGTAGAGGATGGGAAAGAGGATAGGACAGGATAGAGGATAAGATAGGATTTGGGATAGGATAGGATAGAGGATAGGATAGGATAGAGGATAGGATAGATGATTGGATGGAGGAGTGGATAGGATAGAGGATATTATAGGATAGAGAATAGGATAGGATAGGGAATAGGATAGGATAGAGGATAGGATAGGATGGAGGATAGGATAGGATAGAGGATAGGATAGGATAGAGGATAGGATAGAATGGAGGATAGGATAGGATAGAGGATAGGATAGGATAGAGTATAGGGTAGAGGATGGAGGATAGGATAGGATAGAGGATGAGATAGGATAGTGGATAGAATAGGATGGATGATAGGATATGACAGAGGATAGGATAGTTTAGAGTATAGGATTGGATAGAGAATAGGATAGGATTGGGATAGATAGATACGATAGATAATAGAGGATAGGATAGCGGATACGATATGATAGAGGATAGGGTAGGATGGAGGATAGAGGATACTATAGGATAGAGGATGGGATAGGATGGATGATAGGACATGACAGAGAATGGGATAGTACAGACTATAGGATTGGATAGAGGATACGATATGATATGGGATTGGATCGGATAGAGGATATTATAGGATAGAAGATAGGATAGGATTTGGGATAGGATAGGATAGAGGATAGGATAGGATGGAGGATAGGGTAGGATAGACGATAGAGGATAGGATGGATGATAGGATATGATACAGGATAAGATAGGATAGAGGATAGGATAGGATAGGGGATAGGATAGGATTGAGGATAGGATAGGATGGAGGATATGATAGGATTGAGGGTAGGATTGGATTGAGGATAGGATAGGATTGAGGATAGGATAGGATAGAGGATAGGATAGGATAGAGGATAGGATAGGATAGAGGATAGGATAGGATAGAGGATAGGATAGGATAGGATAGAGGATAGGATAGGATAGAGGATAGGATAGGATAGAGGATAGGATAGGATAGGATAGAGGATAGGATAGGATAGAGGATAGGATAGAGTATAGGATAGGATAGATGATACGATACGATAGAGGATAGGATAGGATGGATGATAGGATAAGATAGGATAGAGGATACGATAGGGGATTGGATCGAATACAGGATAGGATAGAATGGATGATAGGATATGATAGAGGATAGGATAGGATAGAGTAGAGGATGGGATAGAGGATAGGACAGGATAGAGGATAAGATAGGATTTGGGATAGGATAGGATAGAGGATAGGATAGGATAGAGGATAGGATAGATGATTGGATGGAGGAGTGGATAGGATAGAGGATATTATAGGATAGAGAATAGGATAGGATAGGGAATAGGATAGGATAGAGGATAGGATAGGATGGAGGATAGGATAGGATAGAGGATAGGATAGGATAGAGGATAGGATAGAATGGAGGATAGGATAGGATAGAGGATAGGATAGGATAGAGTATAGGGTAGAGGATGGAGGATAGGATAGGATTGAGGATAGGATAGGATGGAGGATATGATAGGATTGAGGGTAGGATTGGATTGAGGATAGGATAGGATTGAGGATAGGATAGGATAGGATAGATGATACGATATGATTAAGGATAGGATAGGATAGAGGAAAGGATAGGATGGAGGATAGGATAGGATAGAGGATACGATATGATATGGGATTGGATCGGATAGAGGATAGGATAGGATAGAGGATACGATATGATATGGGATTGGATCGGATAGAGGATATTATAGGATAGAGGATAGGATAGGATAGGGTATACGATATTATAGAGGATAGGTTTGGGGATAGGATAGGATAGAGGAAAGGATAGGTTAGGGGATAGGATAGGATAGAGGAAATGATAGGATGGAGGATAGGATAGGATAGCGGATAGGATAGGATAGAGGATAGGATAGGATAGAGGATAGGATTTAATAGAGGATAGGATAAGATAGAGGATAGGATAGGGGATTGGGTAGGATAGAGGACAGGAGACGATAGAGGATAGGATAGGATAGAGGATAGGATAGGATAGAGGATAGGATAGGGTAGAGGATAGGATAGGATAGAGGATACGATATTATAGATGATTGAATAGGATCGAGTATTGGATAGGATAGAGAATAGGATAGGGGATTGGATAGGATAGAGGATAGGATAGGATAGAGGATAGGATAGGATAGAGGATTGGATAGGATAGAGTATACGATAGGATAGAGGATAGGATAGAGAATAGGATAGGATAGAGGATAGGAGACGATAGAGGATAGGATTGGATAGAGAATAGGATAGAGGATAGTATAGAGGATTGGATAGGATAGAGGATATTATAGGATAGAGGATATGATAGGATAGCGGATAGGATAGGATACAGGATAGGATACGATAGAGGATAGGATAGGATAGAGGATAGGATAGGATAGAGGATAGGATAGGATAGGATAGAGGATAGGATAGGATAGAGGATAGGATAGGATAGAGGATAGGATAGGATGGAGGATCGGATAGGATAGGATAGAGGATAGGATGGAGGATTGGATGGGGTCGAGGATAGGAGACGATAGAGGATAGGATAAGATAGAGGATAGGATAGGATAGAGGATAGGAGAGGATAGAAGATAGGATAGCATAGAGGATAGGATAGAGGATAGGATAGAGGATTGCATAGGATAGAGGATAGGATAGAGGATAGGATAGGGGATAGGATAGGATTGATGATTGGATAGGATAGATGATATTATAGGAAAGAGGATACGATAGGATGGAGGATAGGATAGGATAGAGGATCAGATAGGATAGCGGAAAAGATAGGATAGAGTATAGGATAGGATGGAGGATAGGATAGGATAGAGGATCAGATAGGATAGCGGAAAGGATAGGATAGAGTATAGGATAGGATAGAGGATAGGATAGGATAGAGGATAGGATAGGATTGAGTATAGGATATAGGATTGGATCGGATACAGGATAGGATACGATAGAGGATAGGATAGACGATAGGATAGGATAGAGGATACGATAGGATAGAGGATAGGATAGAGAATAGGATAGGATAGAGGATACGATTGGGGATTGGATCGGATACAGGATAGGATACGGTAGAGGATAGGTTAGGATAGGATAGAGAATAGGATAGGATAGATGATATTATAGGATAGAGGACAGGATAGGATAGAGGATAGGATAGGATAGAGTATAGGATATAATAGAGGATAGGATAGGAGAGAAGGATAGGATAGGATAGAGGATAGGATAGGATTGATGATTGGATAGGATAGATGATATTATAGGAAAGAGGATACGATAGGATGGAGGATAGGATAGGATAGAGGATCATATAGGATAGCGGAAAGGATAGGATAGAGTATAGGATACGATAGAGGATAGGATAGGATATTATAGAGAATAGGATAGGCTAGATGATATTATAGGATAGAGGACATTATAGGACAGAGGAAACGATATTATAATGGATAGGATAGGATAGAGTATAGAATAGGATAGAGGATAAGATAGGATAGAGGATAGGATAAGTTAGAGGATAGGATAGGATAGAGGATAGGATAGGATAGAGGATAGGATAAGATAGTGAATAGGATAGGATAGATGATATTATTGGATAGAGGGTACAATATGATGGAGGATACGATATTATAGAGGATAGGATAGGATAGAGAATAGGATAGGGGATTGGATAGGATAGGGGTTTGGATAGGATAGAGGATAGGATAGGATACAGGATAGAATGGAGATTAGGATATGATAGCGGATAGGATAGGGGATTGGATAGGATAGAGGATAGGAGACGATAGAGGATAGGATAGGATAGAGAATAGGATAGGATAGATGATATTATAGGATAGAGGACAGGACAGGATAGAGGATAGGATAGGATAGAGGATAGGATAGGATAGAGGATAGGATAGGATAGAGGATAATATAGTATAGAGAATAGGATAGGATTGAGGATAGGATAGGATAGAGGATAGGATAAGATAGTGAATAGGATAGGATAGATGATATTATTGGATAGAGGGTACAATATGATGGAGGATACGATATTATAGAGGATAGGATAGGATAGAGGATCGGATAGGATAGAGGATAGGATAGGATAGAGGATAGGATAGGATAGAGGATCGGATAGGATAGAGGATAGGATAGGATAGAGGATACGATAGGATAGAGGATAGGATAGAGAATAGGATAGGATAGAGAATAGGATAGGATAGATGATATTATAGGATAGAGGACAGGACAGGATAGAGGATAGGATAGGATAGAGGATAGGATAGGATAGAGGATAGGATAGGATAGAGGATAATATAGTATAGAGAATAGGATAGGATAGAGGATAGGATAGGATAGAGGATAGGATAAGATAGTGAATAGGATAGGATAGATGATATTATTGGATAGAGGGTACAATATGATGGAGGATACGATATGATAGAGGATAGGATAGGATAGAGGATCGGATAGGATAGAGGATAGGATAGGATAGAGGATAGCACAGAGAATAGGATAGGATAGAGGATATGATAGGGGATTGGATAGGATAGAGGATAGGATAGGATAGAGGATAGGATAGGATAGAGCATAGGATAGGATGGAGGATACCATATAATAGAGGATACGATAATAGATGGGATAGGATAGGATAGAGGATAGGATAGGATTGAGTATAGGATAGGATAGAGGATAGAATAGGATAGAGGATAGGATAGGATAGAGGATAGGATAGGATAGAGGATAGGATAGGATACAGGATAAGATAGGGGATTGGATAGGATAGAGAATAGGAGACGATAGAGGATAGGATAGGATAGAGGATAGGATAGGATAGAGAAGAGGATAGGATATGATAGAGGAAATGAAATTATAGAGGATAGGATAGGATAGAGGATCGGATAGGATAGAGGATTGGATAGAATGGAGGATAGGATATGATATAGGATAGGATAGAATAATATAGGGTACAGGATAGAGAATAGGATAGGCTAGAGGATAGGATAGAGGATAGGATAGAGAATAGGATAGGGTAGAGGATAGGATAGAGGATAGGATCTTATAGAGGATACGATATTATAGAGGATAAGATAGGATAGAGGATAGGATCGGATAGAGGATATGATAGGGGAATGGATAGGATAGAGGATAGAATAGGATAGAGGATAGGATAGGATAGGGGATAGGATAGGATAGAGGATAGGATAGGATAGAGGATAGGATGGGATAGAGGATAGGATAGGATAGAGGATAGGGTAGGATAGAGGATAGGATAGGATAGAGGATAGGGTAGGATAGAGGATAGGATAGGATAGGCGATTGGATCGGATACAGGATAGGATACGATAGAGGATAGGATAGGATAGAGGATAGGATAGGATAGAGGATACGATAGGATAGAGGATAGGATAGGAGAGAAGGATAGGATAGGATAGAGGATAGGATAGGATAGAGGATAGGATAGGAGAGAAGGATAGGATAGGATAGAGGATAGGATAGGATAGAGGATAGGATAGGATAGAGGATAGGATAGGATAGAGGAAAGGGTAGGATAGAGGATAGGATCGGGGATTGGATAGGATAGGGGATTGGATGGGATAGAGGATAGGATAGGATAGAGGATAGGGTAGGATAGAGGACAGAATAGGATAGAGGATAGGATAGGATAGGATAGAGGATAGGATAGGATAGAGGATAGGATAGGGTAGAGGATAGGATAGGATAGAGGATAGGATGGGATAGAGGATAGGATAGGATAGAGGATAGGGTAGGATAGAGGATAGGATAGGATAGGCGATTGGATCGGATACAGGATAGGATACGATAGAGGATAGGATAGTATAGAGGATACGATAGGATAGAGGATAGGATAGGAGAGAAGGATAGGATAGGATAGAGGATAGGATAGGATAGAGGATAGGATAGGATAGAGGATAGGATGGGATAGAGGATAGGATAGGATAGAGGATAGGGTAGGATAGAGGATAGGATAGGATAGGCGATTGGATCGGATACAGGATAGGATACGATAGAGGATAGGATAGGATAGAGGATAGGATAGGATAGAGGATACGATAGGGGATTGGATCGGATACACGATAGGATACGGTAGAGGATAGGATAGGATAGGATAGAGGATAGGATAGGATAGAGGAAAGGGTAGGATAGAGGATAGGATCGGGGATTGGATAGGATAGGGGATTGGATAGGATAGAGGACAGGAGACGATAGAGGATAGGATAGGATAGAGGATAGAATAGGATGGAGGATAGGATAGGATAGGGAATAGGGTAGGATAGAGGATAGGATAGGATAGAGGGTAGGATAGGATAGAGGATAGGATAGGGGATTGGATAGGATAGGGGATTGGATAGGATAGAGGACAGGATAGGATAGAGGATAGGATAGGATAGAGGATAGAATAGGATAGAGGATAGGGTAGGTTAGAGGATAGGATAGGATAGAGGGTAGGATAGGATAGAGGATAGGATAGGATAGAGGATAGGATAGGATAGAGGATAGGATAGGATAGAGGATAGGATAGGATAGAGGATAGGATAGGATAGAGGATAGGATAGGATAGAAGATAGGATAGAGGATAGGATAGGATAGAGGATAGGATAGGATAGAGGATAGGATAGGATAGAGTATAGGATAGGATAGATGATACGATATGATAGAGGATAGGATAGGATGGATGATAGGATAGGATAGAGGATAGGATAGGATAGAGGATAGGATAGGATAGGATAGAGGATAGGATAGGATAGAGGATAGGATAGGAAAGAGGATAGGATAGGATAGAGGATAGGATAGGATAGAGGATAGGATAGGATAGAGGATAGGATAGGATAGGATAGAGGATAGGATAGGATAGAGGATAGGATAGGACAGAGGATAGGATAGGATAGAGGATAGGATAGGATAGAGGATAGGATAGGATAGAGGATAGGATAGGATAGAGGATAGGATAGAGGATAGGATAGGATAGAGGATAGGATAGGATAGAGGATAGGATAGGATAGAGGATAGGATAGGATAGAGGATAGGATTGGATTGAGGATAGGATAGGATTGAGGATAGGATAGGATAGAGGATAGGATAGGATAGAGGATAGGATAGGATAGAGGATAGGATAGGATAGGATAGGATAGGATTGAGGATAGGATAGGATAGGATAGGATAGAGGATAGGATAGGATAGAGGATAGGATAGGATAGAGGATAGGATAGGATAGAGGATAGGATAGGATAGAGGATAGGATAGGATAGAGGATAGGATAGGATAGAGGATAGGATAGGATAGAGGATAGGATAGAGTATAGGATAGGATAGATGATACGATACGATAGAGGATAGGATAGGATGGATGATAGGATAAGATAGGATAGAGGATATGATAGGGGATTGGATCGAATACAGGATAGGATAGAATGGATGATAGGATATGATAGAGGATAGGATAGGATAGAGTAGAGGATGGGATAGAGGATAGGACAGGATAGAGGATAAGATAGGATTTGGGATAGGATAGGATAGAGGATAGGATAGGATAGAGGATAGGATAGATGATTGGATGGAGGAGTGGATAGGATAGAGGATATTATACGATAGAGAATAGGATAGGATAGGATAGAGGATAGGATAGGATAGAGGATAGGATAGGATAGAGGATAGGATTGGATTGAGGATAGGATAGGATTGAGGATAGGATAGGATAGAGGATAGGATAGGATAGAGGATAGGATAGGATAGAGGATAGGATAGGATAGAGGATAGGATAGGATAGGATAGAGGATAGGATAGGATAGAGGATAGGATAGGAAAGAGGATAGGATAGGATAGAGGATAGGATAGGATAGAGGATAGGATAGGATAGAGGATAGGATAGGATAGAGGATAGGATAGGATAGGATAGAGGATAGGATAGGATAGAGGATAGGATAGGATAGAGGATAGGATAGGATAGAGGATAGGATAGGATAGAGGATAGGATAGGATAGAGGATAGGATAGGATAGAGGATAGGATAGGATAGAGGATAGGATAGGATAGAGGATAGGATAGGATAGAGGATAGGATAGAGTATAGGATAGGATAGATGATACGATACGATAGAGGATAGGATAGGATGGATGATAGGATAAGATAGGATAGAGGATATGATAGGGGATTGGATCGAATACAGGATAGGATAGAATGGATGATAGGATATGATAGAGGATAGGATAGGATAGAGTAGAGGATGGGATAGAGGATAGGACAGGATAGAGGATAAGATAGGATTTGGGATAGGATAGGATAGAGGATAGGATAGGATAGAGGATAGGATAGATGATTGGATGGAGGAGTGGATAGGATAGAGGATATTATAGGATAGAGAATAGGATAGGATAGGGAATAGGATAGGATAGAGGATAGGATAGGATGGAGGATAGGATAGGATAGAGGATAGGATAGGATAGAGGATAGGATAGAATGGAGGATAGGATAGGATAGAGGATAGGATAGGATAGAGTATAGGGTAGAGGATGGAGGATAGGATAGGATAGAGGATGAGATAGGATAGTGGATAGAATAGGATGGATGATAGGATATGACAGAGGATAGGATAGTTTAGAGTATAGGATTGGATAGAGAATAGGATAGGATTGGGATAGATAGATACGATAGATAATAGAGGATAGGATAGCGGATACGATATGATAGAGGATAGGGTAGGATGGAGGATAGAGGATACTATAGGATAGAGGATGGGATAGGATGGATGATAGGACATGACAGAGGATGGGATAGTACAGACTATAGGATTGGATAGAGGATACGATATGATATGGGATTGGATCGGATAGAGGATATTATAGGATAGAAGATAGGATAGGATTTGGGATAGGATAGATAAGAGGATAGGATAGGATGGAGGATAGGGTAGGATAGACGATAGAGGATAGGATGGATGATAGGATATGATACAGGATAAGATAGGATAGAGGATAGGATAGGATAGGGGATAGGATAGGATTGAGGATAGGATAGGATGGAGGATATGATAGGATTGAGGGTAGGATTGGATTGAGGAAAGGATAGGATTGAGGATAGGATAGGATAGAGGATACGATAGGATAGAGGATAGGATAGGATAGAGGATAGGATAGGAAAGAGGATAGGATAGGATAGGATAGAGGATAGGATAGGATAGAGGATAGGATAGGATAGACGATAGGATAGGATAGGATAGGATAGAGGATAGGATAGGATAGAGGATAGGATAGAGTATAGGATAGGATAGATGATACGATACGATAGAGGATAGGATAGGATGGATGATAGGATAAGATAGGATAGAGGATATGATAGGGGATTGGATCGAATACAGGATAGGATAGAATGGATGATAGGATATGATAGAGGATAGGATAGGATAGAGTAGAGGATGGGATAGAGGATAGGACAGGATAGAGGATAAGATAGGATTTGGGATAGGATAGGATAGAGGATAGGATAGGATAGAGGATAGGATAGATGATTGGATGGAGGAGTGGATAGGATAGAGGATATTATAGGATAGAGAATAGGATAGGATAGGGAATAGGATAGGATAGAGGATAGGATAGGATGGAGGATAGGATAGGATAGAGGATAGGATAGGATAGAGGATAGGATAGAATGGAGGATAGGATAGGATAGAGGATAGGATAGGATAGAGTATAGGGTAGAGGATGGAGGATACGATAGGATTGAGGATAGGATAGGATGGAGGATATGATAGGATTGAGGGTAGGATTGGATTGAGGATAGGATAGGATTGAGGATAGGATAGGATAGGATAGATGATACGATATGATTAAGGATAGGATAGGATAGAGGAAATGATAGGATGGAGGATAGGATAGGATAGAGGATACGATATGATATGGGATTGGATCGGATAGAGGATAGGATAGGATAGAGGATACGATATGATATGGGATTGGATCGGATAGAGGATATTATAGGATAGAGGATAGGATAGGATAGGGTATACGATATTATAGAGGATAGGTTTGGGGATAGGATAGGATAGAGGAAAGGATAGGTTAGGGGATAGGATAGGATAGAGGAAATGATAGGATGGAGGATAGGATAGGATAGCGGATAGGATAGGATAGAGGATAGGATAGGATAGAGGATAGGATTTAATAGAGGATAGGATAAGATAGAGGATAGGATAGGGGATTGGGTAGGATAGAGGACAGGAGACGATAGAGGATAGGATAGGATAGAGGATAGGATAGGATAGAGGATAGGATAGGGTAGAGGATAGGATAGGATAGAGGATACGATATTATAGATGATTGAATAGGATCGAGTATTGGATAGGATAGAGAATAGGATAGGGGATTGGATAGGATAGAGGATAGGATAGGATAGAGGATAGGATAGGATAGAGGATTGGATAGGATAGAGTATACGATAGGATAGAGGATAGGATAGAGAATAGGATAGGATAGAGAATAGGATAGGATAGAGGATAGGAGACGATAGAGGATAGGATTGGATAGAGAATAGGATAGAGGATAGTATAGAGGATATTATAGGATAGAGGATATGATAGGATAGCGGATAGGATAGGATACAGGATAGGATACGATAGAGGATAGGATAGGATAGAGGATAGGATAGGATAGAGGATAGGATAGGATAGGATAGAGGATAGGATAGGATAGAGGATAGGATAGGATAGAGGATAGGATAGGATGGAGGATCGGATAGGATAGGATAGAGGATAGGATGGAGGATTGGATGGGGTCGAGGATAGGAGACGATAGAGGATAGGATAAGATAGAGGATAGGATAGGATAGAGGATAGGAGAGGATAGAAGATAGGATAGCATAGAGGATAGGATAGAGGATAGGATAGAGGATTGCATAGGATAGAGGATAGGATAGAGGATAGGATAGGGGATAGGATAGGATTGATGATTGGATAGGATAGATGATATTATAGGAAAGAGGATACGATAGGATGGAGGATAGGATAGGATAGAGGATCAGATAGGATAGCGGAAAGGATAGGATAGAGTATAGGATAGGATGGAGGATAGGATAGGATAGAGGATCAGATAGGATAGCGGAAAGGATAGGATAGAGTATAGGATAGGATAGAGGATAGGATAGGATAGAGGATAGGATAGGATTGAGTATAGGATATAGGATTGGATCGGATACAGGATAGGATACGATAGAGGATAGGATAGACGATAGGATAGGATAGAGGATACGATAGGATAGAGGATAGGATAGAGAATAGGATAGGATAGAGGATACGATTGGGGATTGGATCGGATACAGGATAGGATACGGTAGAGGATAGGTTAGGATAGGATAGAGAATAGGATAGGATAGATGATATTATAGGATAGAGGACAGGATAGGATAGAGGATAGGATAGGATAGAGTATAGGATATAATAGAGGATAGGATAGGAGAGAAGGATAGGATAGGATAGAGGATAGGATAGGATTGATGATTGGATAGGATAGATGATATTATAGGAAAGAGGATACGATAGGATGGAGGATAGGATAGGATAGAGGATCAGATAGGATAGCGGAAAGGATAGGATAGAGTATAGGATACGATAGAGGATAGGATAGGATATTATAGAGAATAGGATAGGCTAGATGATATTATAGGATAGAGGACATTATAGGACAGAGGAAACGATATTATAATGGATAGGATAGGATAGAGTATAGAATAGGATAGAGGATAAGATAGGATAGAGGATAGGATAAGTTAGAGGATAGGATAGGATAGAGGATAGGATAGGATAGAGGATAGGGTAAGATAGTGAATAGGATAGGATAGATGATATTATTGGATAGAGGGTACAATATGATGGAGGATACGATATTATAGAGGATAGGATAGGATAGAGAATAGGATAGGGGATTGGATAGGATAGGGGTTTGGATAGGATAGAGGATAGGATAGGATACAGGATAGAATGGAGATTAGGATATGATAGCGGATAGGATAGGGGATTGGATAGGATAGAGGATAGGAGACGATAGAGGATAGGATAGGATAGAGAATAGGATAGGATAGATGATATTATAGGATAGAGGACAGGACAGGATAGAGGACAGGATAGGATAGAGGATAGGATAGGATAGAGGATAGGATAGGATAGAGGATAATATAGTATAGAGAATAGGATAGGATTGAGGATAGGATAGGATAGAGGATAGGATAAGATAGTGAATAGGATAGGATAGATGATATTATTGGATAGAGGGTACAATATGATGGAGGATACGATATTATAGAGGATAGGATAGGATAGAGGATCGGATAGGATAGAGGATAGGATAGGATAGAGGATAGGATAGGATAGAGGATCGGATAGGATAGAGGATAGGATAGGATAGAGGATACGATAGGATAGAGGATAGGATAGAGAATAGGATAGGATAGAGAATAGGATAGGATAGATGATATTATAGGATAGAGGACAGGACAGGATAGAGGATAGGATAGGATAGAGGATAGGATAGGATAGAGGATAGGATAGGATAGAGGATAATATAGTATAGAGAATAGGATAGGATAGAGGATAGGATAGGATAGAGGATAGGATAAGATAGTGAATAGGATAGGATAGATGATATTATTGGATAGAGGGTACAATATGATGGAGGATACGATATGATAGAGGATAGGATAGGATAGAGGATCGGATAGGATAGAGGATAGGATAGGATAGAGGATAGCACAGAGAATAGGATAGGATAGAGGATATGATAGGGGATTGGATAGGATAGAGGATAGGATAGGATAGAGGATAGGATAGGATAGAGCATAGGATAGGATGGAGGATACGATATAATAGAGGATACGATAATAGATGGGATAGGATAGGATAGAGGATAGGATAGGATTGAGTATAGGATAGGATAGAGGATAGAATAGGATAGAGGATAGGATAGGATAGAGGATAGGATAGGATAGAGGATAGGATAGGATACAGGATAAGATAGGGGATTGGATAGGATAGAGAATAGGAGACGATAGAGGATAGGATAGGATAGAGGATAGGATAGGATAGAGAAGAGGATAGGATATGATAGAGGAAATGAAATTATAGAGGATAGGATAGGATAGAGGATCGGATAGGATAGAGGATAGGATAGGATTGATGATTGGATAGGATAGATGATATTATAGGAAAGAGGATACGATAGGATGGAGGATAGGATAGGATAGAGGATCAGATAGGATAGCGGAAAGGATAGGATAGAGTATAGGATACGATAGAGGATAGGATAGGATATTATAGAGAATAGGATAGGCTAGATGATATTATAGGATAGAGGACATTATAGGACAGAGGAAACGATATTATAATGGATAGGATAGGATAGAGTATAGAATAGGATAGAGGATAAGATAGGATAGAGGATAGGATAAGTTAGAGGATAGGATAGGATAGAGGATAGGATAGGATAGAGGATAGGGTAAGATAGTGAATAGGATAGGATAGATGATATTATTGGATAGAGGGTACAATATGATGGAGGATACGATATTATAGAGGATAGGATAGGATAGAGAATAGGATAGGGGATTGGATAGGATAGGGGTTTGGATAGGATAGAGGATAGGATAGGATACAGGATAGAATGGAGATTAGGATATGATAGCGGATAGGATAGGGGATTGGATAGGATAGAGGATAGGAGACGATAGAGGATAGGATAGGATAGAGAATAGGATAGGATAGATGATATTATAGGATAGAGGACAGGACAGGATAGAGGACAGGATAGGATAGAGGATAGGATAGGATAGAGGATAGGATAGGATAGAGGATAATATAGTATAGAGAATAGGATAGGATTGAGGATAGGATAGGATAGAGGATAGGATAAGATAGTGAATAGGATAGGATAGATGATATTATTGGATAGAGGGTACAATATGATGGAGGATACGATATTATAGAGGATAGGATAGGATAGAGGATCGGATAGGATAGAGGATAGGATAGGATAGAGGATAGGATAGGATAGAGGATCGGATAGGATAGAGGATAGGATAGGATAGAGGATACGATAGGATAGAGGATAGGATAGAGAATAGGATAGGATAGAGAATAGGATAGGATAGATGATATTATAGGATAGAGGACAGGACAGGATAGAGGATAGGATAGGATAGAGGATAGGATAGGATAGAGGATAGGATAGGATAGAGGATAATATAGTATAGAGAATAGGATAGGATAGAGGATAGGATAGGATAGAGGATAGGATAAGATAGTGAATAGGATAGGATAGATGATATTATTGGATAGAGGGTACAATATGATGGAGGATACGATATGATAGAGGATAGGATAGGATAGAGGATCGGATAGGATAGAGGATAGGATAGGATAGAGGATAGCACAGAGAATAGGATAGGATAGAGGATATGATAGGGGATTGGATAGGATAGAGGATAGGATAGGATAGAGGATAGGATAGGATAGAGCATAGGATAGGATGGAGGATACGATATAATAGAGGATACGATAATAGATGGGATAGGATAGGATAGAGGATAGGATAGGATTGAGTATAGGATAGGATAGAGGATAGAATAGGATAGAGGATAGGATAGGATAGAGGATAGGATAGGATAGAGGATAGGATAGGATACAGGATAAGATAGGGGATTGGATAGGATAGAGAATAGGAGACGATAGAGGATAGGATAGGATAGAGGATAGGATAGGATAGAGAAGAGGATAGGATATGATAGAGGAAATGAAATTATAGAGGATAGGATAGGATAGAGGATCGGATAGGATAGAGGATTGGATAGAATGGAGGATAGGATATGATATAGGATAGGATAGAATAATATAGGGTACAGGATAGAGAATAGGATAGGCTAGCGGATAGGATAGAGGATAGGATAGAGAATAGGATAGGGTAGAGGATAGGATAGAGGATAGGATCGGATAGAGGATACGATATTATAGAGGATAAGATAGGATAGAGGATAGGATCGGATAGAGGATATGATAGGGGAATGGATAGGATAGAGGATAGAATAGGATAGAGGATAGGATAGGATAGGGGATAGGATAGGATAGAGGATAGGATAGGATAGAGGATAGGATGGGATAGAGGATAGGATAGGATAGAGGATAGGGTAGGATAGAGGATAGGATAGGATAGAGGATAGGGTAGGATAGAGGATAGGATAGGATAGGCGATTGGATCGGATACAGGATAGGATACGATAGAGGATAGGATAGGATAGAGGATAGGATAGGATAGAGGATACGATAGGATAGAGGATAGGATAGGAGAGAAGGATAGGATAGGATAGAGGATAGGATAGGATAGAGGATAGGATAGGAGAGAAGGATAGGATAGGATAGAGGATAGGATAGGATAGAGGATAGGATAGGATAGAGGATAGGATAGGATAGAGGAAAGGGTAGGATAGAGGATAGGATCGGGGATTGGATAGGATAGGGGATTGGATGGGATAGAGGATAGGATAGGATAGAGGATAGGGTAGGATAGAGGACAGAATAGGATAGAGGATAGGATAGGATAGGATAGAGGATAGGATAGGATAGAGGATAGGATAGGGTAGAGGATAGGATAGGATAGAGGATAGGTTGGGATAGAGGATAGGATAGGATAGAGGATAGGGTAGGATAGAGGATAGGATAGGATAGGCGATTGGATCGGATACAGGATAGGATACGATAGAGGATAGGATAGGATAGAGGATACGATAGGATAGAGGATAGGATAGGAGAGAAGGATAGGATAGGATAGAGGATAGGATAGGATAGAGGATAGGATAGGATAGAGGATAGGATAGGATACAGGATAAGATAGGGGATTGGATAGGATAGAGAATAGGAGACGATAGAGGATAGGATAGGATAGAGGATAGGATAGGATAGAGAAGAGGATAGGATATGATAGAGGAAATGAAATTATAGAGGATAGGATAGGATAGAGGATCGGATAGGATAGAGGATTGGATAGAATGGAGGATAGGATATGATATAGGATAGGATAGAATAATATAGGGTACAGGATAGAGAATAGGATAGGCTAGCGGATAGGATAGAGGATAGGATAGAGAATAGGATAGGGTAGAGGATAGGATAGAGGATAGGATCGGATAGAGGATAGGATAGGATAGAGGATACGATAGGGGATTGGATCGGATACACGATAGGATACGGTAGAGGATAGGATAGGATAGGATAGAGGATAGGATAGGATAGAGGAAAGGGTAGGATAGAGGATAGGATCGGGGATTGGATAGGATAGGGGATTGGATAGGATAGAGGACAGGAGACGAAAGAGGATAGGATAGGATAGAGGATAGAATAGGATGGAGGATAGGATAGGATAGGGGATAGGGTAGGATAGAGGATAGGATAGGATAGAGGATAGGATAGGATAGAGGATAGGATAGGGGATTGGATAGGATAGGGGATTGGATAGGATAGAGGACAGGATAGGATAGAGGATAGGATAGGATAGAGGATAGAATAGGATAGAGGATAGGGTAGGTTAGAGGATAGGATAGGATAGAGGGTAGGATAGGATAGAGGATAGGATAGGATAGAGGATAGGATAGGATAGAGGATAGGATAGGATAGAGGATAGGATAGGATAGAGGATAGGATAGGGGATTGGATAGGATAGGGGATTGGATAGGATAGAGGACAGGAGACGATAGAGGATAGGATAGCATAGAGGATAGGATAGGATAGAGGATAGGATAGGATAGAGGATAGGATAGGATAGATAATAGGATAGGATAGAGGAAAGGGTAGGATAGAGGATAGGATCGGGGATTGGATAGGATAGGGGATTGGATAGGATAGTGGACAGGAGACGATAGAGGATAGGATAGGATAGAGGATAGAATAGGATAGATGATACGATAGGATAGGGGATAGGATACGATAGAGGATAGGATTGGATAGAGGATAGGATGGGATAGAGGATAGGATAGGATAGAGGATAGGGTAGGATAGAGGATAGGATAGGATAGAGGATAGGGTAGGATAGAGGATAGGATAGGATAGGCGATTGGATCGGATACAGGATAGGATACGATAGAGGATAGGATAGGATAGAGGATAGGATAGGATAGAGGATACGATAGGATAGAGGATAGGATAGGAGAGAAGGATAGGATAGGATAGAGGATAGGATAGGATAGAGGATAGGATAGGAGAGAAGGATAGGATAGGATAGAGGATAGGATAGGATAGAGGATAGGATAGGATAGAGGATAGGATAGGATAGAGGAAAGGGTAGGATAGAGGATAGGATCGGGGATTGGATAGGATAGGGGAATGGATAGGATAGAGGACAGGAGACGATAGAGGATAGGATAGGATAGAGGACAGAATAGGATAGAGGATAGGATAGGATAGGATAGAGGATAGGATAGGATAGGGGATAGGATAGGGTAGAGGATAGGATAGGATAGAGGATAGGATGGGATAGAGGATAGGATAGGATAGAGGATAGGGTAGGATAGAGGATAGGATAGGATAGGCGATTGGATCGGATACAGGATAGGATACGATAGAGGATAGGATAGGATAGAGGATAGGATAGGATAGAGGATACGATAGGATAGAGGATAGGATAGGAGAGAAGGATAGGATAGGATAGAGGATAGGATAGGATAGAGGATAGGATAGGATAGAGGATAGGATGGGATAGAGGATAGGATAGGATAGAGGATAGGATAGGATAGAGGATAGGATAGGATAGGATAGAGGATAGGATAGGATAGAGGATAGGATAGGATAGAGGATAGGATAGGATGGAGGATCGGATAGGATAGGATAGAGGATAGGATGGAGGATTGGATGGGGTCGAGGATAGGAGACGATAGAGGATAGGATAAGATAGAGGATAGGATAGGATAGAGGATAGGAGAGGATAGAAGATAGGATAGCATAGAGGATAGGATAGAGGATAGGATAGAGGATTGCATAGGATAGAGGATAGGATAGAGGATAGGATAGGGGATAGGATAGGATTGATGATTGGATAGGATAGATGATATTATAGGAAAGAGGATACGATAGGATGGAGGATAGGATAGGATAGAGGATCAGATAGGATAGCGGAAAGGATAGGATAGAGTATAGGATAGGATGGAGGATAGGATAGGATAGAGGATCAGATAGGATAGCGGAAAGGATAGGATAGAGTATAGGATAGGATAGAGGATAGGATAGGATAGAGGATAGGATAGGATTGAGTATAGGATATAGGATTGGATCGGATACAGGATAGGATACGATAGAGGATAGGATAGACGATAGGATAGGATAGAGGATACGATAGGATAGAGGATAGGATAGAGAATAGGATAGGATAGAGGATACGATTGGGGATTGGATCGGATACAGGATAGGATACGGTAGAGGATAGGTTAGGATAGGATAGAGAATAGGATAGGATAGATGATATTATAGGATAGAGGACAGGATAGGATAGAGGATAGGATAGGATAGAGTATAGGATATAATAGAGGATAGGATAGGAGAGAAGGATAGGATAGGATAGAGGATAGGATAGGATTGATGATTGGATAGGATAGATGATATTATAGGAAAGAGGATACGATAGGATGGAGGATAGGATAGGATAGAGGATCAGATAGGATAGCGGAAAGGATA
This sequence comes from Halictus rubicundus, assembly GCF_050948215.1. Taxonomy (NCBI): domain Eukaryota; kingdom Metazoa; phylum Arthropoda; class Insecta; order Hymenoptera; family Halictidae; genus Halictus; species Halictus rubicundus. Next base: position 525,243 of record NW_027488690.1, read on the forward strand.
GGATAGAGTATAGGATACGATAGAGGATAGGATAGGATATTATAGAGAATAGGATAGGCTAGATGATATTATAGGATAGAGGACATTATAGGACAGAGGAAACGATATTATAATGGATAGGATAGGATAGAGTATAGAATAGGATAGAGGATAAGATAGGATAGAGGATAGGATAAGTTAGAGGATAGGATAGGATAGAGGATAGGATAGGATAGAGGATAGGATAAGATAGTGAATAGGATAGGATAGATGATATTATTGGATAGAGGGTACAATATGATGGAGGATACGATATTATAGAGGATAGGATAGGATAGAGAATAGGATAGGGGATTGGATAGGATAGGGGTTTGGATAGGATAGAGGATAGGATAGGATACAGGATAGAATGGAGATTAGGATATGATAGCGGATAGGATAGGGGATTGGATAGGATAGAGGATAGGAGACGATAGAGGATAGGATAGGATAGAGAATAGGATAGGATAGATGATATTATAGGATAGAGGACAGGACAGGATAGAGGATAGGATAGGATAGAGGATAGGATAGGATAGAGGATAGGATAGGATAGAGGATAATATAGTATAGAGAATAGGATAGGATTGAGGATAGGATAGGATAGAGGATAGGATAAGATAGTGAATAGGATAGGATAGATGATATTATTGGATAGAGGGTACAATATGATGGAGGATACGATATTATAGAGGATAGGATAGGATAGAGGATCGGATAGGATAGAGGATAGGATAGGATAGAGGATAGGATAGGATAGAGGATCGGATAGGATAGAGGATAGGATAGGATAGAGGATACGATAGGATAGAGGATAGGATAGAGAATAGGATAGGATAGAGAATAGGATAGGATAGATGATATTATAGGATAGAGGACAGGACAGGATAGAGGATAGGATAGGATAGAGGATAGGATAGGATAGAGGATAGGATAGGATAGAGGATAATATAGTATAGAGAATAGGATAGGATAGAGGATAGGATAGGATAGAGGATAGGATAAGATAGTGAATAGGATAGGATAGATGATATTATTGGATAGAGGGTACAATATGATGGAGGATACGATATGATAGAGGATAGGATAGGATAGAGGATCGGATAGGATAGAGGATAGGATAGGATAGAGGATAGCACAGAGAATAGGATAGGATAGAGGATATGATAGGGGATTGGATAGGATAGAGGATAGGATAGGATAGAGGATAGGATAGGATAGAGCATAGGATAGGATGGAGGATACGATATAATAGAGGATACGATAATAGATGGGATAGGATAGGATAGAGGATAGGATAGGATTGAGTATAGGATAGGATAGAGGATAGAATAGGATAGAGGATAGGATAGGATAGAGGATAGGATAGGATAGAGGATAGGATAGGATACAGGATAAGATAGGGGATTGGATAGGATAGAGAATAGGAGACGATAGAGGATAGGATAGGATAGAGGATAGGATAGGATAGAGAAGAGGATAGGATATGATAGAGGAAATGAAATTATAGAGGATAGGATAGGATAGAGGATCGGATAGGATAGAGGATTGGATAGAATGGAGGATAGGATATGATATAGGATAGGATAGAATAATATAGGGTACAGGATAGAGAATAGGATAGGCTAGCGGATAGGATAGAGGATAGGATAGAGAATAGGATAGGGTAGAGGATAGGATAGAGGATAGGATCGGATAGAGGATACGATATTATAGAGGATAAGATAGGATAGAGGATAGGATCGGATAGAGGATATGATAGGGGAATGGATAGGATAGAGGATAGAATAGGATAGAGGATAGGATAGGATAGAGGATAGGATAGGATAGAGGATACGATAGGATAGAGGATAGGATAGGAGAGAAGGATAGGATAGGATAGAGGATAGGATAGGATAGAGGATAGGATAGGATAGAGGATAGGATAGGAGAGAAGGATAGGATAGGATAGAGGATAGGATAGGATAGAGGATAGGATAGGATAGAGGATAGGATAGGATAGAGGAAAGGGTAGGATAGAGGATAGGATCGGGGATTGGATAGGATAGGGGATTGGATGGGATAGAGGATAGGATAGGATAGAGGATAGGGTAGGATAGAGGACAGAATAGGATAGAGGATAGGATAGGATAGGATAGAGGATAGGATAGGATAGAGGATAGGATAGGGTAGAGGATAGGATAGGATAGAGGATAGGTTGGGATAGAGGATAGGATAGGATAGAGGATAGGGTAGGATAGAGGATAGGATAGGATAGGCGATTGGATCGGACACAGGATAGGATACGATAGAGGATAGGATAGGATAGAGGATACGATAGGATAGAGGATAGGATAGGAGAGAAGGATAGGATAGGATAGAGGATAGGATAGGATAGAGGATAGGATAGGATAGAGGATAGGATGGGATAGAGGATAGGATAGGATAGAGGATAGGGTAGGATAGAGGATAGGATAGGATAGGCGATTGGATCGGATACAGGATAGGATACGATAGAGGATAGGATAGGATAGAGGATAGGATAGGATAGAGGATACGATAGGGGATTGGATCGGATACACGATAGGATACGGTAGAGGATAGGATAGGATAGGATAGAGGATAGGATAGGATAGAGGAAAGGGTAGGATAGAGGATAGGATCGGGGATTGGATAGGATAGGGGATTGGATAGGATAGAGGACAGGAGACGATAGAGGATAGGATAGGATAGAGGATAGAATAGGATGGAGGATAGGATAGGATAGGGGATAGGGTAGGATAGAGGATAGGATAGGATAGAGGGTAGGATAGGATAGAGGATAGGATAGGGGATTGGATAGGATAGGGGATTGGATAGGATAGAGGACAGGATAGGATAGAGGATAGGATAGGATAGAGGATAGAATAGGATAGAGGATAGGGTAGGTTAGAGGATAGGATAGGATAGAGGGTAGGATAGGATAGAGGATAGGATAGGATAGAGGATAGGATAGGATAGAGGATAGGATAGGATAGAGGATAGGATAGGATAGAGGATAGGATAGGGGATTGGATAGGATAGGGGATTGGATAGGATAGAGGACAGGAGACGATAGAGGATAGGATAGCATAGAGGATAGGATAGGATAGAGGATAGGATAGGATAGAGGATAGGATAGGATAGATAATAGGATAGGATAGAGGAAAGGGTAGGATAGAGGATAGGATCGGGGATTGGATAGGATAGGGGATTGGATAGGATAGTGGACAGGAGACGATAGAGGATAGGATAGGATAGAGGATAGAATAGGATAGATGATACGATAGGATAGGGGATAGGATACGATAGAGGATAGGATTGGATAGAGGATAGGATGGGATAGAGGATAGGATAGGATAGAGGATAGGGTAGGATAGAGGATAGGATAGGATAGAGGATAGGGTAGGATAGAGGATAGGATAGGATAGGCGATTGGATCGGATACAGGATAGGATACGATAGAGGATAGGATAGGATAGAGGATAGGATAGGATAGAGGATACGATAGGATAGAGGATAGGATAGGAGAGAAGGATAGGATAGGATAGAGGATAGGATAGGATAGAGGATAGGATAGGAGAGAAGGATAGGATAGGATAGAGGATAGGATAGGATAGAGGATAGGATAGGATAGAGGATAGGATAGGATAGAGGAAAGGGTAGGATAGAGGATAGGATCGGGGATTGGATAGGATAGGGGAATGGATAGGATAGAGGACAGGAGACGATAGAGGATAGGATAGGATAGAGGACAGAATAGGATAGAGGATAGGATAGGATAGGATAGAGGATAGGATAGGATAGGGGATAGGATAGGGTAGAGGATAGGATAGGATAGAGGATAGGATGGGATAGAGGATAGGATAGGATAGAGGATAGGGTAGGATAGAGGATAGGATAGGATAGGCGATTGGATCGGATACAGGATAGGATACGATAGAGGATAGGATAGGATAGAGGATAGGATAGGATAGAGGATACGATAGGATAGAGGATAGGATAGGAGAGAAGGATAGGATAGGATAGAGGATAGGATAGGATAGAGGATAGGATAGGATAGAGGATAGGATGGGATAGAGGATAGGATAGGATAGAGGATAGGGTAGGATAGAGGATAGGATAGGATAGGCGATTGGATCGGATACAGGATAGGATACGATAGAGGATAGGATAGGATAGGGGATAGGATAGGATAGAGGATACGATAGGATAGAGGATAGGATAGAGAATAGGATAGGATAGAGGATACGATAGGGGATTGGATCGGATACACGATAGGATACGGTAGAGGATAGGATAGGATAGGATAGAGGATAGGATAGGATAGAGGAAAGGGTAGGATAGAGGATAGGATCGGGGATTGGATAGGATAGGGGATTGGATAGGATAGAGGACAGGAGACGATAGAGGATAGGATAGGATAGAGGATAGAATAGGATGGAGGATAGGATAGGATAGGGGATAGGGTAGGATAGAGGATAGGATAGGATAGAGGATAGGATAGGATAGAGGATAGGATAGGGGATTGGATAGGATAGGTGATTGGATAGGATAGAGGACAGGATAGGATAGAGGATAGGATAGGATAGAGGATAGAATAGGATAGAGGATAGGGTAGGTTAGAGGATAGGATAGGATAGAGGGTAGGATAGGATAGAGGATAGGATAGGATAGAGGATAGGATAGGATAGAAGATAGGATAGGATAGAGGATAGGATAGGATAGAGGATAGGATAGGGGATTGGATAGGATAGGGGATTGGATAGGATAGAGGACAGGAGACGATAGAGGATAGGATAGGATAGAGGATAGGATAGGATAGAGGATAGGATAGGATAGAGGATAGGATAGGATAGATAATAGGATAGGATAGAGGAAAGGGTAGGATAGAGGATAGGATCGGGGATTGGATAGGATAGGGGATTGGATAGGATAGTGGACAGGAGACGATAGAGGATAGGATAGGATAGAGGATAGAATAGGATAGATGATACGATAGGATAGGGGATAGGATACGATAGAGGATAGGATAGGATAGAGAATAGGATATAGGATTGGATAGGATAGAGGATAGGATACGATAGAGGATAGGATAGGATAGGATAGAGAATAGGATAGGATAGATCATATTATAGGATAGAGGACATTATAGGACAGAGGAAACGATATTATAGAGGATAGGATAGGATAGAGGATAGGATAGGATAGAGGATAGGATAGGATAGAGGATAGGATAGAGGATAGGATAGGATAGACGATAGGATAGGATAGAGGATAGGATAGGATAGAGGATAGGATAGGATAGAGGATAGGATAGGATAGAGGATAGGATAGGGGATTGGATAGGATAGGGGATTGGATAGGATAGAGGACAGGAGACGATAGAGGATAGGATAGGATAGAGGATAGAATAGGGTAGAGGGTAGGATAGGATAGGGGATAGGATAGGATAGAGGATAGGATAGGATAGAGCATAGGATAGGATAGAGGATAGGATAGGATAGGATAGAGGATAGGATAGGATAGAGGATAGGATAGGATAGAGGATAGGATAGGATAGAGGATAGGATAGGATAGAGGATAGAATAGGATAGAGGATAGGATAGGATAGATGATAGGATAGGATAGGATAGATGATAGGATAGGATAGATGATATTGTAGGATAGAGCAAGGATAGGACAGAGGATACGATATTATAGAGGATAGGATAGCATAGCGGAAAGGGTAGGATAGAGGATAGGATCGGGGATTGGATAGGATAGGGGATTGGATAGGATAGAGGACAGGAGACGATAGAGGATAGGATAGGATAGAGGATAGGATAGGATAGGATAGAGAATAGGATAGGATAGATGATATTATATGATAGAGGACATTATAGGACAGAGGAAACGATATTATAGATCATAGGATAGGATAGAGGATAGGATAGGGGATTGGATAGGATAGAGGATAGGATTCGATAGAGGACAGGATAGGAAAGAGGATAGGATAGGATAGAGGATAGGATAGGATAGAGGATAGGATAGGATAGAGGATTGGATAGGATAGAGGAAAGGGTAGGATAGAGGATAGGATAGGATAGAGGATAGGATAGGGGATTGGATAGGATAGGGGATTGGATAGGATAGAGGACAGGAGACGATAGAGGATAGGATAGGATAGAGGATAGAATAGGGTAGAGGGTAGGATAGGATAGGGGATAGGATAGGATAGAGGATAGGATAGGATAGAGCATAGGATAGGATAGAGGATAGGATAGGATAGGATAGAGGATAGGATAGGATAGAGGATAGGATAGGATAGAGGATAGGATAGGATAGAGGATAGGATAGGATAGAGGATAGAATAGGATAGAGGATAGGATAGGATAGATGATAGGATAGGATAGGATAGATGATAGGATAGGATAGATGATATTGTAGGATAGAGCAAGGATAGGACAGAGGATACGATATTATAGAGGATAGGATAGCATAGCGGAAAGGGTAGGATAGAGGATAGGATCGGGGATTGGATAGGATAGGGGATTGGATAGGATAGAGGACAGGAGACGATAGAGGATAGGATAGGATAGAGGATAGGATAGGATAGGATAGAGAATAGGATAGGATAGATGATATTATATGATAGAGGACATTATAGGACAGAGGAAACGATATTATAGATCATAGGATAGGATAGAGGATAGGATAGGGGATTGGATAGGATAGAGGATAGGATTCGATAGAGGACAGGATAGGAAAGAGGATAGGATAGGATAGAGGATAGGATAGGATAGAGGATAGGATAGGATAGAGGATTGGATAGGATAGAGGAAAGGGTAGGATAGAGGATAGGATAGGATAGGGGATAGGATAGAGGATTGGATAGGATAGAGGATACGATAGGATAGAGGATAGGATAGGGGATTGGATCCGATACAGGATAGGATACGGTAGAGGATAGGATAGGATAGGATAGAGAATAGGATAGGGTAGATGATATTATAGGATAGAGGACAGGATAGGATAGAGGATAGGATAGGAGAGAAGGATAGGATAGGATAGAGGATAGGATAGGATAGAGGATAGGATAGGATAGAGGATAGGATTGGATAGAGGATAGGATAGGATAGAGGATAGGGTAGGATAGAGGATAGGATAGGATAGGCGATTGGATCGGATACAGGATAGGATACGATAGAGGATAGGATAGGATAGAGGATAGGATAGGATAGAGGATAGGATAGGATAGAGGATAGGATAGGATAGTGGATAGGATGGGATAGAGGATAGGATAGGATAGAGCATAGGATAGGATAGAGGTTAGGATAGGATAGGATAGAGGATAGGATAGGATAGAGGATAGGATAGGATAGAGGATAGGATAGGATAGAGAGGATAGGATAGGATAGAGGATAGGATAGGATAGAGGATAGGATAGGATAGAGGATAGGATAGGATAGAGGATAGGATAGGATAGAGGATAGGATAGGATAGAGGATAGGATAGGATAGAGGATAGGATAGGATAGGATAGAGGATAGGATAGGATAGGATAGAGGATAGGATAGGATAGATGATATTGTAGGATAGAGCAAGGATAGGACAGAGGATACGATATTATAGAGGATAGGATAGCATAGCGGAAAGGGTAGGATAGAGGATAGGATCGGGGATTGGATAGGATAGGGGATTGGATAGGATAGAGGACAGGAGACGATAGAGGATAGGATAGGATAGAGGATAGGATTGGATAGGATAGAGAATAGGATAGGATATATGATATTATATGATAGAGGACATTATAGGACAGAGGAAACGATATTATAGATCATAGGATAGGATAGAGGATAGGATAGAGGATAGGATAGGAGAGAAGGATAGGATAGGATATAGGATAGTATACGATGGAGGATAGGATAGGATAGAGGATAGAATAGGATAGAGGATAGGATAGGATAGGGGATAGGATAGGATAGACGATAGGATAGGATAGAGGATAGGATAGCATAAAGGATAGGATAGGATTGACGATAGGATAGGATAGAGGATAGGATAGAGGATAGGATAGAGGATAGGATAGAGGATAGGATAGAGGATAGGATAGAGGATAGGATATAGGATTGGATAGGATAGAGGATAGGAGAGGATACAGGATAGGATACCATAGAGGATAGGATAGGATAGTGGATAGGATAGGATAGAGGATAGGATAGGATAGAGGATAGGATGGGATAGAGGATAGGATAGGATAGAGCATAGGATAGGATAGAGGATAGGATAGGATAGGATAGAGGATAGGATAGGATAGAGGATAGGATAGGATAGAGGATAGGATAGGATAGAGGATAGGATAGGATAGAGGATAGAATAGGATAGAGGATAGGATAGGATAGGATAGAGGATAGGATAGGATAGATGATAGGATAGGATAGATGATATTGTAGGATAGAGCAAGGATAGGACAGAGGATACGATATTATAGAGGATAGGATAGCATAGCGGAAAGGGTAGGATAGAGGATAGGATCGGGGATTGGATAGGATAGGGGATTGGATAGGATAGAGGACAGGAGACGATAGAGGATAGGATAGGATAGAGGATAGGATAGGATAGGATAGAGGATAGGATAGGATAGAGGATAGGATAGGATAGAGGATAGGATTGGATAGAGGATAGGATAGGATAGAGGATAGGGTAGAATAGAGGATAGGATAGGATAGGCGATTGGATCGGATACAGGATAGGATACCATAGAGGATAGGATAGGATAGTGGATAGGATAGGATAGAGGATAGGATAGGATAGAGGATAGGATGGGATAGAGGATAGGATAGGATAGAGCATAGGATAGGATAGAGGATAGGATAGGATAGGATAGAGGATAGGATAGGATAGAGGATAGGATAGGATAGAGGATAGGATAGGATAGAGGATAGAATAGGATAGAGGATAGGATAGGATAGAGGATAGAATAGGATAGAGGATAGGATAGGATAGGGGATAGGATAGGATAGACGATAGGATAGGATAGAGGATAGGATAGCATAAAGGATAGGATAGGATTGACGATAGGATAGGATAGAGGATAGGATAGAGGATAGGATAGAGGATAGGATAGAGGATAGGATAGAGGATAGGATAGAGGATAGGATATAGGATTGGATAGGATAGAGGATAGGATAGGGGGTTGGATAGGATAGAAGATAGGATACGATAGAGGATAGGATAGGATAGAGAATAGGATAGGATAGATGATTTTACAGGAAAGAGGATAGGATACGATGGAGGATACGATATTATAGAGAATACGATCTTATAGAGAATAGGATAGGATAGAAGATAGGATAGAGGATAGGATAGAGGATTGGACAGGATAGAGGATATTATAGGATAGAGGATAGGATAGGATAGCGGATAGGATAGGATGGAGTAGAGGATAGGAATGAGGATAGGATAGGATGGAGTAGAGGATAGGAATGAGGATAGGATAGGGTTGAGGATAGGATAGCATAGAGGATATTATAGGAAAGAGGATAGGATATGATAGAGGATCGGATAGGATAGAGGATAGGAAAGGATAAGATAGAGGGTAGGATAGGGGATTGGGTAGGATAGAGGACAGGAGACGATAGAGGATAGGATAGGATAGAGGATAGGATAGCATAAAGGATAGGATAGGATTGACGATAGGATAGGATAGAGGATAGGATAGAGGATAGGATAGAGGATAGGATAGAGGATAGGATAGAGGATAGGATAGAGGATAGGATATAGGATTGGATAGGATAGAGGATAGGATAGGGGGTTGGATAGGATAGAAGATAGGATACGATAGAGGATAGGATAGGATAAAGAATAGGATAGGATAGATGATATTACAGGAAAGAGGATAGGATACGATGGAGGATACGATATTATAGAGAATACGATCTTATAGAGAATAGGATAGGATAGAAGATAGGATAGAGGATAGGATAGAGGATTGGACAGGATAGAGGATATTATAGGATAGAGGATAGGATAGGATAGCGGATAGGATAGGATGGAGTAGAGGATAGGAATGAGGATAGGATAGGATGGAGTAGAGGATAGGAATGAGGATAGGATAGGGTTGAGGATAGGATAGCATAGAGGATATTATAGGAAAGAGGATAGGATATGATAGAGGATCGGATAGGATAGAGGATAGGAAAGGATAAGATAGAGGGTAGGATAGGGGATTGGGTAGGATAGAGGACAGGAGACGATAGAGGATAGGATAGGATAGAGGATATGATAGGATAGAGGATAGGATAGGATAGAGGATAGGATAGGATAGTGGATAGGATGGGATAGAGGATAGGATAGGATAGAGCATAGGATAGGATAGAGGTTAGGATAGGATAGGATAGAGGATAGGATAGGATAGAGGATAGGATAGGATAGAGGATAGGATAGGATAGAGGATAGGATAGAGGATAGGATAGGAAAGAAGGATAGGATAGGATATAGGATAGTATACGATAGAGGATAGGATAGGATAGAGGATAGAATAGGATAGAGGATAGGATAGGATAGGGGATAGGATAGGATAGACGATAGGATAGGATAGAGGATAGGATAGCATAAAGGATAGGATAGGATTGACGATAGGATAGGATAGAGGATAGGATAGAGGATAGGATAGAGGATGGGATAGAGGATAGGATAGAGGATAGGATAGAGGATAGGATATAGGATTGGATAGGATAGAGGATAGGATAGGATTCAGGATAGGATTGGATAGAGGATAGGGTAGGATAGAGGATACGATATAGGATTGGATAGGATAGAGGATAGGATAGGATAGAGAACAGGATAGGATAGATGATATTATAGGAAAGAGGATAGGATACGATGGAGGATACGATATTATAGAGAATACGATCTTATAGAGGATAGGATAGGATAGAGGATAGGATAGGATAGAGGATGGGATAGGATAGAGGATAGGATAGGATAGACGATAGGAGAGGATAGAGGATAGGATAGCATAGAGGATAGGATAGGGGATTGGATAGGATACAGGATAGGAGACGATAGAGGATAGGATAGGATAGAGGATAGGATAGGGGATTGGACAGGATAGAGGATATTATAGGATAGAGGATAGGATAGGATAGCGGATAGGATAGGATCGAGTGGAGGATAGGTATGAGGATAGGATAGGGTTGAGGATAGGATAGCATAGAGGATATTATAGGAAAGAGGATAGGATATGATAGAGGATCGGATAGGATAGAGGATAGGAAAGGATAAGATAGAGGGTAGGATAGGGGATTGGGTAGGATAGAGGTCAGGAGACGATAGAGGATAGGATAGGATAGAGGATATGATAGGATAGAGGATAGGATAGGGTAGAGGATATGATAGGATAGAGGATTCGATATTATAGATGATAGAATAGGATTGAGTATTGGATAGGATAGAGAATAGGATAGGGGATTGGATAGGATAAAGGATAGGATAGGATAGAGTACAGGATAGGGGATTGGATAGGATAGAGGATAGGATAGGATAGAGTATAGGATAGGATAGCGGGTAGAATTGGATAGAGTATATAATAGGATAGAGGAGAGGATACAGGATTGGATAGGATAGAGGATAGGATACGGTAGAGGATAGGATAGGGGATTGGACAGGATAGAGGATAGGATAGCATTGAGGATAGGATAGGTTAGAGGCTAGGATAGGATAGGATAGACGATGGGATATAAAACAGGATATGATAGGATAGAGGATAGGATAAGATTGAGGATAGGATAGAGGATAGGATATAGGATTGGATAGGATAGAGGATCGTATAGGATATAGGATTGGATAGGATAGAGGATCGGATAAGATAGAGGATAGGATAGGATTCAGGATAGGATTGGATAGAGGATAGGGTAGGATGGAGGATACGATATAGGATTGGATAGGATAGAGGATAGGATAGGATAGAGAACAGGATAGGATAGATGATATTATAGGAAAGAGGATAGGATACGATGGAGGATACGATATTATAGAGAATACGATCTTATAGAGGATAGGATAGGATAGAGGATAGGATAGGATAGAGGATGGGATAGGATAGAGGATAGGATAGAGGATAGGATAGAGGATAGGATATAGGATTGGATAGGATAGAGGATAGGATAGGGGGTTGGATAGGATAGAGGATAGGATAGGATAGAGGATAGGATAGGGTAGAGGATAGGATAGGATAGAGGATACGATATTATAGAGGATAGGATAGGATAGAGGATAGGATAGGATAGAGGATAGGATAGGGTAGATGATAGGATAGGATAGAGGATAGGATAGGATAGAGGATAGGATAGGATAGACGATAGGAGAGGATAGAGGATAGGATAGAGGATTGGATAGGATAGAGGATACGATAGGATAGAGGATAGGATAGAGAATAGGATAGGATAGAGGATACGATAGGGGATTGGATCGGATACAGGATAGGATACGGTAGAGGATAGGATAGGATAGGATAGAGAATAGGATAGGATAGATGATATTATAGGATAGAGGACAGGATAGGATACAGGATAGGATAGGATAGAGGATAGGATAGGATAGAGGATAGGATAGGAGAGAAGGATAGGATAGGATAGAGGATAGGATAGAGGATAGGATAGGATAGAGGATAGGATGGGATAGAGGATAGGATAGGATAGAGGATAGGGTAGGATAGAGGATAGGATAGGATAGAGGATATTATAGGATAGAGGATAGGATAGGATAGAGGATAGGATAGGATAGAGGATAGGATAGGATAGGATAGAGGATAGGATAGGATAGGATAGAGGATAGGATAGGATAGAGGATAGGATAGGATAGAGGATAGGATAGGATAGAGGATAGGATAGGATAGAGGATAGGATAGGATAGAGGATAGGATAGGATAGACGATAGGATAGGATAGAGGATAGGATAGGGTAGATGATAGGATAGGATAGAGGATAGGATAGGATAGAGGATACGATATTATAGAGGATAGGATAGGATAGAGGATAGGATAGGATAGAGGATAGGATAGGATAGAGGATAGGATAGGATAGGGGATAGGATGGGATAGAGGATAGGATAGGATAGAGGATAGGATAGGATAGAGGATAGGATAGAGGATTGGATAGGATAGAGGATACGATAGGATAGAGGATAGGATAGAGAATAGGATAGGATAGAGGATACGATAGGGGATTGGATCGGATACAGGATAGGATACGGTAGAGGATAGGATAGGATAGGATAGAGAATAGGATAGGATAGATGATATTATAGGATAGAGGACAGGATAGGATACAGGATAGGATAGGATAGAGGATAGGATAGGATAGAGGATAGGATAGGAGAGAAGGATAGGATAGGATAGAGGATAGGATAGAGGATAGGATAGGATAGAGGATAGGATGGGATAGAGGATAGGATAGGATAGAGGATAGGGTAGGATAGAGGATAGGATAGGATAGAGGATATTATAGGATAGAGGATAGGATAGAATAGAGGATAGGATAGGATAGAGGATAGGATAGGATAGGATAGAGGATAGGATAGGATAGGATGGAGGATAGGATAGGATAGAGGATAGGATAGGATAGAGGATAGGATAGGATAGAGGATAGGATAGGATAGAGGATAGGATAGGATAGAGGATGGGGACCGAGGGGATATGGGCTTAGTAGTGGTGACTCGGATCCACTACTAGGTATGCCACAGTGGTGGCGGTCATATCCCTAAAATCCTCTACGCTCCACCTCCTCGTGGTGGTCCCTGGGAACACACATAGTTGTGTGTTGCTAACGGAGCGAGGGGTATTCCGCGGAAAGTAGTCCCAATGATGTATGAGGCGATGCCGGCGGGATCTTCGGATCCTGGCAGGGCCTCCCTTGCCGGTAAGGCTCACACGGAGGGATAAAAAACCGCGGAATGGGTCCTGCGATAACGACCGGGGAGGTCGCCGCAGGGCCCTTGCCGTAAACCGGTGGTCATGTTTTACCGGAACGGTGGTCTTGCCTTAATCGGCCGGGCCGCGAGGATGATAACCTCTATAAAAATCCCTAATGCCCTAAGCTTAGGTGCGCGGTGAGAGGGTACGCCCTGGCTACAGGGCGCGGCTGGTGGGGTACATCAGCCACTAGCGCACCATCTCTGGATACCTGGCGAACTCCAGTTGAAATTAGCCTTACCCGGGCAAGGAGGCTCTGCCCGGGCGGACGTGTTTTTTCCTGCCAATCTCGTGGGACCAGATATGGAATCGTATAATAAAAACCTTGATGTTGTGGGGGAGGCTGCCGATACGGCAGCAGCTGCAGCGGGGGAAGAGACGGCAGCGGTCACTGACGGGGAGGGGATGGCAACGATTACTGCCGGGGAGGACGCGGTCGTGGTCATCGCGGACGAGGACTCGGATGGGGATGAAACAATCATCTCCATCTCGAGCTCCGTCGGCTCGATCGTGACGCGCGGGGGCGCGGAGAAGCGGGGCGCGACATCTGGGGTCTCTGACCCCAAGCGTGCCCGGTTAGAGGGGGGGCAGCACACCCGCGGCGGGTCGGTGTCGCGGACGGACCCCGGGGAGGGCTCGTCGGGGACGCCCACCATGGATCTGGCCCTCGGCGGCCGCGCCGAGAGGAGTCAGACGAGGAGGGTGGATGACCTCATCGAGCTGGGTGGGAGGATGCCGACAGCGCAGCTAGTAGGGGAGGTGGAGGAGGCGATGTTGAGGGTGGAGAGAGTCTCCACCGTCTCAAAGGGCCTCAAGGGGGACCTGGCTAAAGACTTGCGGGATTGTTCTGCAGTCGCCAGGGCCCACTGCACCACCTTGATGCAGCGGTGCTTTACCGGGATGGCGTGGCAGGGTAGCCAGGAGGTGGCCCGCCTCCGCGAGCAGAACGCGGCCCTCGCGAAGGAGGCGGGTGACCTCCGGGCGAGGCTCCGGTCAATGGAGGCCGGGCGGCGGGCGAACACCGACAGCGGTCGCCGGGCGGGACATGCGCCAATAGGGGAAGCGCCCCCCGCCTCCTCGACAGCGGGGGTCCGTACGCGGGGGATGGAGGCGATGGGACCGTCGGGGGAGGGAGCGGGAGTTTTGGACTCCGAAGCCCTGCTTCTCCGGGTCGGCGCGCTGATAACGGCCAGGAACCGGGAGCTAGAGGCCCGGATGGAGGAGCGGTTCCGGACGATTCTGGCCGGGTTGGCCCCGGCCCTCCGGGCGGAGGGTAAATCGGCGCGCGAGGCGACGCCGGTGGCTTCTCTGCCGGCGACGTCTGTCACCAAGGGGACTGGACCGGTGGTCGTGTCCAACGTGAGGGTGGTGCCCCCCGTTATCATTCCGCCACCGGTCGTCCCGGCCTCGTGGATGGAGGTGACGAGCAAGGCGGCGAAGAGGGCCAAGAAGAAGATGGCCGCGGAGGAGGCTGCGGCGAGAGCAGCCGCGGCCGAGGCAGCTGCCGCCGCTTCACGGCTGCAGGCTGCGAGGGAGCCGAGGGCGGCGGGCGGCGCACGAGTGCAGGGCGGCGCGAGCGCGGCGAAGCCCGCCGCCGGGAGGGACGGTGGCCTGGGACGCACCCCCAGAACGGGAGCAGTGGCCATCACCATCCCCGAGAGCTGCAAGCTCACTTATTCGGAGGTGATGGCCAGGGCAAAAGAGAGGGTGGACCTCAAGGCTATCGGGATCGAGTCGGGGGTGCTTCCCAGGCGGTCGAAAACCGGCGGGATCCTCCTGGAGGTCAGGGGCACGGGGTGCCAGGAGAAGGCACGGGCCCTCTCCGGGAGGATCGCCGAGGCGCTTGGGGGGACCGGGGTTAAGGTCTCCCAGGCGGTCAAGCGCGGCGAGGTGCGCGTGGCGGGCCTGGACGACTCGGTGTCGCCCGGGGACGTAGCGGCGGCGCTGGCGGCGGCGGGGGGGTGTTCCGCGGCGGAGTTCCGGGTCGGCGAGATCCGCAGACCCGCCTCGGAGCAGGCGCTGGGCTCCTGTTGGGCCCAGGGCCCCCTCGCGGCCGTCAAGAAAGTGTTGGCGGGAGGCCGGCTGCTGGTCGGCTGGTCCTCGGCCCGCGTCGAGGCGCTGAGGGAGCGGCCCCTCCAATGCTTCCGTTGTTTGGAGACGGGGCACACGCGGGCGACATGCAAGAGCGCGGTCGACAGAGGCGCGATGTGCTACCGCTGCGGGGCGGCGGAGCACCGGGCTTCGGCCTGTAAGGCCGCCCCCAGGTGTCCGCTCTGCGCGGACCTGGGGAGACCATCGGGCCATAGATTCGGGGCCAAAGCGTGTGCCCCGGCTCCCAAGAGGGGCCGCGCGGCGACGAAAGAGAAGGGCGCGTCTGGGGCTGCATCCGCGCAGCGGCCGCAGACGGCGCCGGGGGCCCGGACCTCCCAGGGAGGGGACTCTGCAGAGCCCATGTTAGAGTAGGTACTTTTAATCCTACTCCGGTTCTGCAGGCGAACCTCAACCACTCGCGCGCGGCACAGGACCTGTTTGTCCAAGCCGTGCGCGAGTGGGGGGCTGGGCTGGCAGTTGCGGCGGAGCCGTACGCAATCCCCGAACACCCCTTCTGGGTGGGGGACGAGATCGGCTCCGTAGTAATAGTGGCGGGAAGCCGCCCCGGGTCCCCGTCGGTCTCCCTTCTGGAGCGGGGCGAGGGATTCGTGGCGGTGCAATGGGGGGACATCGCGGTTGTCGGGATCTACATCTCGCCGAGCTGTGGCCTCGATCAATTTCGGGGGTTCCTGGGCGGGCTGAACAGCTGCATCGCGCGGTGCAGCGCCCGCCCGGTTCTCGTTTTGGGAGACTTCAATGCCCACGCGGTATCGTGGGGGAGTCCCAGGACGACCACTAGGGGTAGCGAGGTGTTAACCTGGGCGGCCGGCCTGGATCTCCGGTTGATTAACCGGGGATCCACGCCGACGTGCGTGCGTCCGCAGGGGGTCTCGATTGTCGACCTGACATGGGGGACTCCCTCGGCCGTGCGCCGGGTGTCGGGATGGAGGGTGGCCGAGGAGATAGAGATTGCGTCAGACCATACGCCCATCGTCATGGACGTGTGGCCCACCCTCCACGCGCGGGATTCCCGGCCGGGCCGGGGGGACCGACGGCCGCGATGGGCCTGGAAGCGGCTGGACGCGGACGCGTTCGGGGCCGCGGTAGCCGCGGCGACATGGACGGGGCCGGCCCTGTGCGAGCTGGCGCCTGCGCAAGGGGCGAGGCGGCTGCGGGAGGTAATGACGGCGGTGTGCGACACCGCCATGCCCCGCAGCCGGTTCGCCCCCAGGAGGGCGGCGTACTGGTGGTCCGCCGGCATTGCGGAGCTCCGGCGTGCCTGCAATGCCGCGCGGCGTCGGTACGGCCGAGCGCGTAGGAGGCGCGACGACGAGGAGGCGACGGCGAGGCTCGGCGGGGAGTACCGAGCCGCGCTCGGGGTTCTCCGCAGGGCTATCGCGCGGGCCAAGGCCGACGCGTGGTCGGAGCTCGTCGGCACGGTGGACTCCGATCCATGGGGGCGCCCGTACAAGCTTGTCATGAACAAGCTGCGCGCGTGGGCGCCTCCGGTGACGGAGTCGATGGACCCCCACCTGCTCGAGGGAGTGGTGGCGTCCCTCTTCCCGCGAGAGGGGGGACAACTGCGTCGCTCCCATTGGGAACAGGAGCCTCTCTCCTGGTCCGCAGAGTGGGAGGTGTCGGCCGGCGAGCTGGGTGAGGCGATGGCCAGGGCGCGGCGGGTGGGCCGCAAGGCCCCGGGCCCGGACGGGGTGCCGGGCCGCGCGTTGGTCTTGGCCCTGGAGGGGGGACTCGCCGCCGAACTCCGGCAGCTGTATAACGGCTGTCTGAGGGAGGGGGTGTTCCCCACGGAGTGGAAGTCGGGCAGGTTGGTCCTCCTTCCGAAGGGGGGCAAGTCCCGGGACTCGCCCTCAGGGTACCGGCCAATTTGTCTGCTGGACGAGGCGGGGAAGTTGTTCGAGCGCGTACTCGTTGGACGCCTCGTCCGGCACCTGTCGGCGGGAGGGGTCCCCGATCTGAGCGGGGTTCAATTCGGCTTCCGGGAGGGTCTCTCCACCGTCGACGCTATTCGGCGGGTGAGGGCTCTCTCGGAGGCCTGTACGAGGGGGGGGCGGTGTTGCGTTGGCGATATCCTTGGATATCGCTAACGCGTTCAACACCGTCCCCTGGGATCGGATAATGGAGGCCCTGGTCTTCCACCGGGTGCCTCTGTATCTCAGAAGGGTGATTGGGAGCTATCTCTCCGACAGGGGTATAGAGTATCCCGGCCGGTACGGGATGGTGCGCAGGGGCGTCGTGCGCGGGGTTCCGCAGGGCTCGGTGTTGGGCCCGTTGCTGTGGAATCTTGCGTACGATCGCGTCCTGCGGGACGAGATGCCTCCCGGGGTCAGCCTGACGTGTTACGCCGACGACACGCTGGTATTGGCCACCGGGAGGTATGCGAAGGAGGCCATCTGCCTGGCGGAGCGCGGCGCGTGGCGCGCGGTGCGCGCGATCCGGTCGCTGGGCCTAGAGGTGTCCGTCGAGAAAACCAGGGCCATGTGGTTTCTCCGCTCGGCCCGGTTGGCGGCGCCTCCCCAGTGCTGGATCTGCGTGGGGGAGGGTATGGTCAAGGTCGGGTCCCAGATGCGGTACCTGGGACTCGAGCTTGACGGCCGGTGGCGTTTTGACCGCCACCTTGAGTCGCTGGCGCCCCGGGCGGAGAGGGCGACCGCTGCGCTCGGTCGCCTTCTCCCGAATCTCGGGGGACCCTGTGGACGGGTGCGTCGTCTGTTCGCGGTGGTGGTGCGAGTTTTGGTCCTGTACGGAGCCCCTGTGTGGGCGCGCGATGTCTTGGCTAGGGGGCGCAGTGGCGGCACACGGTCGCTGCTGCGTCGCATCGAGCGCAGGCTGGCCATAGGCATCGTGCGGGGGTACCGCACCATTTCATACGCGACGGCGATGGTGATGTCGGGGCTGATCCCCCTCGAGCTGGAGGCCCGCGTGTTGGCGGATGTGCATACGCACTCCAGGGAACTCCGGCTCCGGGGGGTGGCCCCGGATCAGGCGCGGCTCATGGTGGATGAGCTCAGGCGACATGCTCGGCGGCACGCAGCCCGGGAGTGGCGCGATAGCCTTCCCGGGACGAGGGAGGGCGAGAGGCGGGCCGTTCGGGCCATCCTCCCGGTGTTCGACCAATGGAACAGGGGATGGATGGGGCATAGGGTCTCCTACCGTGTGACGCAGGTGATGAGCGGGCACGGGTGCTTCGGCGACTACCTGTGTCGCATCGGGAGGGAGACCGAGGAGGCGTGTCACCACTGCGGCGAGCCGCGGGACACGGCGCAACACACTCTGGAGGAGTGTCCGGCATGGGGGGGAGAGCGCCGTGCCCTGCGGCGCGCGGTGGGCCACGACCTCTCGCTCCCGGCTGTCGTCGCTGCGGCAGCCGGTGGCGAGGAGGCGTGGAGGGGGTTCGCTTCCTTCTGCGAGCGGGTTATGCTGCGGAAGGAGGCTGCGGAACGGGATCGGGAGCGTAATCACGATCCCGGCCGAAGGGGGGGGAGGCGGCTCAGGGTACGCCCCGGGGGCGTACCCCCGTTGCGACGCCTCTGACGCGAGCGGGGACGCCCTTGATGATCTCGAGGCGGGGGATCGGATATCCCCTTACACTCGGTCACCAACGGCGTCCCCGGAGGCCGCCGGGCATCTCGAGCGGGGGCTCGGATGCTCATCGGGCGGCCTAACAGGGGGGAAGGCGCCACGTCGTCCGTTGCGTGGTGCCTTCGGATAGAGTAGGTACGGGAGGGGGCCGCGTCCCCCCCTGGGTGGTATGCTAAGGCGGGGGCACACCGGATTGACATGCGCGCGCAGAGCACGGGTGCCCCCAGGAGTCTAGGGACGGACGGGGAGGAGTTAGTGGGTATACTCGGCGTTGCACCAACCAGCCGAGGAGTCCCACATAACCCGGACCACCCCCCCCGGGGGGGTTCGGGTATCCGTAACGAGATTACCTCCTCGGAAAAAAAAAAAAAAAAAAAAAAAATAGGATAGGATAGAGGGTAGGATAGGATAGAGGAAAGGGTAGGATAGAGGATAGGATCGGGGATTGGATAGGATAGGGGATTGGATAGGATAGAGGACAGGAGACGATAGAGGATAGGATAGGATAGAGGATAGAATAGGATAGAGGATAGGATAGGATAGGGGATAGGATAGGATAGAGGATAGGATAGGATAGAGGATAGGATAGGATAGAGGATAGGATAGGATAGATAATAGGATAGGATAGAGGAAAGGGTAGGATAGACGATAGGATAGGATAGAGGATAGGATAGGATAGATAATAGGATAGGATAGAGGAAAGGGTAGGATAGAGGATAGGATCGGGGATTGGATAGGATAGGGGATTGGATAGGATAGTGGACAGGAGACGATAGAGGATAGGATAGGATAGAGGATAGAATAGGATAGAGGATACGATAGGATAGGGGATAGGATACGATAGAGGATAGGATAGGATAGAGAATAGGATATAGGATTGGATAGGATAGAGGATAGGATAGGATAGAGGATAGGATAGGATGGAGGATAGGATAGGATAGAGGATAGGATAGGATAGAGGATAGGATAGGATAGAGGATAGGATAGGATAGAAGATAGGATAGGATAGAGGATAGGATAGGATAGAGGAAAGGGTAGGATAGAGGATAGGATCGGGGATTGGATAGGATAGGGGATTGGATAGGATAGAGGACAGGAGACGATAGAGGATAGGATAGGATAGAGGATAGAATAGGATAGAGGATAGGATAGGATAGGGGATAGGATAGGATAGAGGATAGGATAGGATAGAGGATAGGATAGGATAGAGGATAGGATAGGATAGATAATAGGATAGGATAGAGGAAAGGGTAGGATAGAGGATAGGATAGGATAGAGGATAGGATAGGATAGATAATAGGATAGGATAGAGGAAAGGGTAGGATAGAGGATAGGATCGGGGATTGGATAGGATAGGGGATTGGATAGGATAGTGGACAGGAGACGATAGAGGATAGGATAGGATAGAGGATAGAATAGGATAGAGGATACGATAGGATAGGGGATAGGATACGATAGAGGATAGGATAGGATAGAGAATAGGATATAGGATTGGATAGGATAGAGGATAGGATACGAAAGAGGATAGGATAGGATAGGATAGAGAATAGGATAGGATAGATGATATTATAGGATAGAGGACATTATAGGACAGAGGAAACGATATTATAGAGGATAGGATAGGATAGAGGATAGGATCGGATAGAGGATAGGATAGGGGATAGGATTCGATAGAGGACAGGATAGGATAGGATGGCGGAAAGGATAGGATAGAGTATATAATAGGACAGAGGATAAGATAGGATAGAGGATAGGATAAGTTAGAGGATAGGATAGGATAGAGGATAGGATAGAGGATTGGATAGGATAGAGGATACGATAGGATAGAGGATAGGATAGAGAATAGGATAGGATATAGGATACGATAGGGGATTGGATCCGATACAGGATAGGATACGGTAGAGGATAGGATAGGATAGGATAGAGAATAGGATAGGATAGATGATTTTATAGGATAGAAGACAGGATAGGATAGAGGATAGGATAGGATAGAGGATAGGACAGGATAGAAGATAGGATAGGATAGAGGATAGGATAGGATAGAGGATAGGATGGGATAGAGGATAGGATAGGATAGAGGATAGGGTAGGATAGAGGATAGGATAGGATAGGGGATTGGATCGGATACAGGATAGGATACAATAGAGGATAGGATAGGATAGAGGATAGGATAGGATAGAGGATACGATAGGGGATTGGATCGGATACAGGATAGGATACGGTAGAGGATAGGATAGGATAGGATAGAGAATAGGATAGGATAGATGATATTATAGGATAGAGGACAGGATAGGATACAGGATAGGATAGGATAGTGGATAGGATAGGATAGAGGATAGGATAGGAGAGAAGGATAGGATGGGATAGAGGATAGGATAGGATAGAGGATAGGGTAGGATAGAGGATAGGATAGGATAGAGGATATTATAGGATAGAGGATAGGATAGGATAGAGGATAGGATAGGATAGGATAGAGGATAGGATAGGATAGGATAGAGGATAGGATAGGATAGGATAGAGGATAGGATAGGATAGAGGATAGGATAGGATAGAGGATAGGATAGGATAGAGGAAAGGGTAGGATAGAGGATAGGATCGGGGATTGGATAGGATAGGGGATTGGATAGGATAGAGGACAGGTGACGATAGAGGATAGGATAGGATAGAGGATAGAATAGGATAGAGGATAGGATAGGATAGGGGATAGGATAGGATAGAGGATAGGATAGGATAGAGGATAGGATAGGATAGAGGATAGGATACGATAGATAATAGGATAGGATAGAGAAAAGGGTAGGATAGAGGATAGGATCGGGGATTGGATAGGATAGTGGACAGGAGACGATAGAGGATAGGATAGGATAGAGGATAGAATAGGATAGAGGATAGGATGGGATATAGGATAGGATAGAGGATAGGATAGAGGATTGGATAGGATAGAGGATACGATAGGATAGAGGATAGGATAGAGAATAGGATAGGATAGAGGATACGATAGGGGATAGGATCCTATACAGGATAGGATACGGTAGAGGATAGGATAGGATAGGATAGAGAATAGGATAGGATAGATGATATTATAGGATAGAGGACAGGATAGGATAGAGGATAGGATAGGATAGAGGATAGGATAGGAGAGAAGGATAGGATAGGATAGAGGATAGGATAGGATACAGGATAGGATGGGATAGAGGATAGGATAGGGTAGAGGATAGGGTAGGATAGAGGATAGGATAGGATAGGCGATTGGATCGGATACAGGATAGGATACGATAGAGGATAGGATAGGATAGAGGATACGATAGGATAGAGGATAGGATAGAGAATAGGATAGGATAGAGGATACGATAGGGGATTGGATCGGATACACGATAGGATACGGTAGAGGATAGGATAGGATAGGATAGAGAATAGGATAGGATAGATGATATTATAGGATAGAGGACAGGATAGGATACAGGATTTGATAGGATAGAGGATAGGATAGGTTAGAGGATAGGATAGGAGAGAAGGATAGGATAGGATAGAGGATAGGATAGGATAGAGGATAGGATAGGATAGAGGATAGGATAGGATAGAGGATAGGATAGGATAGAGGATAGGAGACGATAGAGGATAGGATAGGATAGAGGATAGAATAGGATAGAGGATATTAGAGGACAGAAGATAGGATAGGATAGGATTGAGGATACGATAGGATAGAGGATAGGATAGAGAATAGGATAGGATAGAGGATACGATAGGGGATTGGATCGGATACACGATAGGATACGGTAGAGGATAGGATAGGATAGGATAGAGGATAGGATAGGATAGAGGAAAGGGTAGGATAGAGGATATGATCGGGGATTGGATAGGATAGGGGATTGGATAGGATAGAGGATAGAATAGGATAGAGGATAGGATAGGGGATAGGATAGGATAGAGGATAGGATAGAGGATTGGATAGGATAGAGGATACGATAGGATAGAGGATAGGATAGAGAATAGGATAGGATAGAGGATACGATAGGGGATTGGATCGGATACACGATAGGATACGGTAGAGGATAGGATAGGATAGGATAGAGAATAGGATAGGATAGATGATATTATAGGATAGAGGACAGGATAGGATACAGGATTTGATAGGATAGAGGATAGGATAGGTTAGAGGATAGGATAGGAGAGAAGGATAGGATAGGATAGAGGATAGGATAGGATAGAGGATAGGATAGGATAGAGGATAGGATAGGATAGAGGATAGGATAGGATAGAGGATAGGAGACGATAGAGGATAGGATAGGATAGAGGATAGAATAGGATAGAGGATATTAGAGGACAGAAGATAGGATAGGATAGGATTGAGGATACGATAGGATAGAGGATAGGATAGAGAATAGGATAGGATAGAGGATACGATAGGGGATTGGATCGGATACACGATAGGATACGGTAGAGGATAGGATAGGATAGGATAGAGGATAGGATAGGATAGAGGAAAGGGTAGGATAGAGGATATGATCGGGGATTGGATAGGATAGGGGATTGGATAGGATAGAGGATAGAATAGGATAGAGGATAGGATAGGGGATAGGATAGGATAGAGGATAGGATAGAGGATTGGATAGGATAGAGGATACGATAGGATAGAGGATAGGATAGAGAATAGGATAGGATAGAGGATACGATAGGGGATTGGATCGGATACAGGATAGGATACGGTAGAGGATAGGATAGGATAGGATAGAGAATAGGATAGGATAGATGATATTATAGGATAGAGGACAGGATAGGATACAGGATAGGATAGGATAGTGGATAGGATAGGATAGAGGATAGGATAGGAGAGAAGGATAGGATGGGATAGAGGATAGGACAGGATAGAGTATAGGATGGGATAGAGGATAGGATAGGATAGAGGATAGGGTAGGATAGAGGATAGGATAGGATAGAGGATATTATAGGATAGAGGATAGGATAGGATAGAGGATAGGATAGGATAGAGGATAGGATAGGATAGGATAGAGGATAGGATAGGATAGGATAGAGGATAGGATAGGATAGGATAGGATAGAGGATAGGATAGGATAGAGGATAGGATAGGATAGAAGAAAGGGTAGGATAGAGGATAGGATCGGGGATTGGATAGGATAGGGGATTGGATAGGATAGAGGACAGGAGACGATAGAGGATAGGATAGGATAGAGGATAGAATAGGATAGAGGATAGGATAGGATAGGGGATAGGATAGGATAGAGGATAGGATAGGATAGAGGATAGGATAGGATAGAGGATAGGATAGGATAGATAATAGGATAGGATAGAGGAAAGGGTAGGATAGAGGATAGGATCGGGGATTGGATAGGATAGTGGACAGGAGACGATAGAGGATAGGATAGGATAGAGGATAGAATAGGATAGAGGATAGGATGGGATAGAGGATAGGATAGGATAGAGGATAGGATAGAGGATTGGATAGGATAGAGGATACGATAGGATAGAGGATAGGATAGAGAATAGGATAGGATAGAGGATACGATAGGGGATTGGATCCGATACAGGATAGGATACGGTAGAGGATAGGATAGGATAGGATAGAGAATAGGATAGGATAGATGATATTATAGGATAGAGGACAGGATAGGATAGAGGATAGGATAGGATAGAGGATAGGATAGGAGAGAAGGATAGGATAGGATAGAGGATAGGATAGGATAGAGGATAGGATGGAATAGAGGATAGGATAGGATAGAGGATAGGGTAGGATAGAGGATAGGATAGGATAGGCGATTGGATCGGATACAGGATAGGATACGATAGAGGATAGGATAGGATAGAGGATAGGATAGGATAGAGGATACGATAGGATAGAGGATAGGATAGAGAATAGGATAGGATAGAGGATACGATAGGGGATTGGATCGGATACACGATAGGATACGGTAGAGGATAGGATAGGATAGGATAGAGAATAGGATAGGATAGATGATATTATAGGATAGAGGACAGGATAGGATACAGGATTTGATAGGATAGAGGATAGGATAGGATAGAGGATAGGATAGGATAGAGGATAGGATAGGATAGAGGATAGGAGACGATAGAGGATAGGATAGGATAGAGGATAGAATAGGATAGAGGATATTATAGGACAGAGGATAGGATAGGATAGGATTGAGGATACGATAGGATAGAGGATAGGATAGAGAATAGGATAGGATAGAGGATACGATAGGGGATTGGATCGGATACACGATAGGATACGGTAGAGGATAGGATAGGATAGGATAGAGGATAGGATAGGATAGAGGAAAGGGTAGGATAGAGGATAGGATCGGGGATTGGATAGGATAGGGGATTGGATAGGATAGAGGACAGGAGACGATAGAGGATAGGATAGGATAGAGGATAGAATAGGATAGAGGATAGGATAGGATAGGGGATAGGGTAGGATAGAGGATAGGATAGGATAGAGGATAGGATAGGATAGAGGATAGGATAGGATAGAGGATAGGATAGGATACAGGATAGGATAGGATAGAGGATAGGATAGGATAGAGGATAGGATAGAGGATTGGATAGGATAGAGGATACGATAGGATAGAGGATAGGATAGAGAATAGGATAGGATATAGGATACGATAGGGGATTGGATCCGATACAGGATAGGATACGGTAGAGGATAGGATAGGATAGGATAGAGAATAGGATAGGACAGATGATAGGATAGGATAGAGGAAAGGGTAGGATAGAGGATAGGATCGGGGATTGGATAGGATAGGGGATTGGATAGGATAGAGGACAGGATAGGATAGAGGATAGGATAGGATACAGGATAGGATAGGATAGAGGATAGGATAGGATAGAGGATAGGATAGAGGATTGGATAGGATAGAGGATACGATAGGATAGAGGATAGGATAGAGAATAGGATAGGATATAGGATACGATAGGGGATTGGATCCGATACAGGATAGGATACGGTAGAGGATAGGATAGGATAGGATAGAGAATAGGATAGGATAGATGATATTATAGGATAGAGGATAGGATAGGATAGGATAGAGGATAGGATAGGATAGAGGATAGGATAGGATAGGATAGAGGATAGGATAGGATAGGATAGAGGATAGGATAGGATAGAGGATAGGATAGGATAGAGGATAGGATAGGATAGAGGATAGGATAGGATAGAGGAAAGGGTAGGATAGAGGATAGGAGCTGGGATTGGATAGGATAGGGGATTGCATAGGATAGAGGACAGGAGACGATAGAGGATAGGATAGAATAGAGGATAGAATAGGATAGAGGATAGGATAGGATAGGGGATAGGATAGGATAGAGGATAGGATAGGATAGAGGATAGGATAGGATAGAGGATAGGATAGGATAGATAATAGGATAGGATAGAGGAAAGGGTAGGATAGAGGATAGGATCGGGGATTGGATAGGATAGGGGATTGGATAGGATAGTGGACAGGAGACGATAGATGATAGGATAGGATAGAGGATAGAATAGGATAGAGGATAGGATGAGATAGAGGATAGGATAGGATAGAGGATAGGATAGAGGATTGGATAGGATAGAGGATACGATAGGATAGAGGATAGGATAGAGAATAGGATAGGATAGAGGATACGATAGGGGATTGGATCCGATACAGGATAGGATACGGTAGAGGATAGGATAGGATAGGATAGAGAATAGGATAGGATAGATGATATTATAGGATAGAGGACAGGATAGGATAGAGGATAGGATAGGATAGAGGATAGGATAGGAGAGAAGGATAGGATAGGATAGAGGATAGCATAGGATAGAGGATAGGATGGGATAGAGGATAGGATAGGATAGAGGATAGGATAGGATAGAGGATAGAATAGGATAGAGGATACGATAGGATAGTGGATAGGATACGATAGAGGATAGGATAGGATAGAGAATAGGATATAGGATTGGATAGGATAGAGGATAGGATCGGGGATTGGATAGGATAGGGGATTGGATAGGATAGAGGACAGGAGACGATAGAGGATAGGATAGGATAGAGGATAGAATAGGATAGAGGATATTATAGGATAGGATAGAGGATAGGATAGGATAGAGGATACGATAGGATAGAGGATAGGACAGAGAATAGGATAGGATAGAGGATACGATAGGGGATTGGATCGGATACACGATAGGATACGGTAGAGGATAGGATAGGATAGGATAGAGAATAGGATAGGATATATGATATTATAGGATAGAGGACAGGATAGGATACAGGATTTGATAGGATAGAGGATAGGATAGGATAGAGGATAGGATAGGAGAGAAGGATAGGATAGGATAGAGGATAGGATAGGATAGAGGATAGGATAGGATAGAGGATAGGATAGGATAGAGGATAGGAGACGATAGAGGATAGGATAGGATAGAGGATAGAATAGGATAGAGGATATTATAGGACAGAGGATAGGATAGGATAGGATTGAGGATACGATAGGATAGAGGATAGGATAGAGAATAGGATAGGATAGAGGATACGATAGGGGATTGGATCGGATACACGATAGGATACGGTAGAGGATAGGATAGGATAGGATAGAGGATAGGATAGGATAGAGGAAAGGGTAGGATAGAGGATAGGATCGGGGATTGGATAGGATAGGGGATTGGATAGGATAGAGGACAGGAGACGATAGAGGATAGGATAGGATAGAGGATAGAATAGGATAGAGGATAGGATAGGATAGGGGATAGGGTAGGATAGAGGATAGGATAGGATAGAGGATAGGATAGGATAGAGGATAGGATAGGATAGAGGATAGGATAGGATACAGGATAGGATAGGATAGAGGATAGGATAGGATAGAGGATAGGATAGAGGATTGGATAGGATAGAGGATACGATAGGATAGAGGATAGGACAGAGAATAGGATAGGATATAGGATACGATAGGGGATTGGATCCGATACAGGATAGGATACGGTAGAGGATAGGATAGGATAGGATAGAGAATAGGATAGGATAGATGATATTATAGGATAGAGGACAGGATAGGATAGAGGATAGGATGGGATAGAGGATAGGATATGATAGAGGATAGGGTAGGATAGAGGATAGGATAGGATAGGGGATTGGATCGGATACAGGATAGGATACGATAGAGGATAGGATAGGATAGAGGATAGGATAGGATAGAGGATAGGATAGGATAGACTATACGATGGGATAGAGGATAGGATAGAGAATAGGATAGGATAGAGGATACGATAGGGGATTGCATCGGATACACGATAGGATACGGTAGAGGATAGGATAGGATAGGATAGAGGATAGGATAGGATAGAGGAAAGGGTAGGATAGAGGATAGGATCGGGGATTGGATAGGATAGGGGATTGGGTAGGATAGAGGACAGGAGACGATAGAGGATAGGATAGGATAGACGATAGAATAGGATAGAGGATAGGATAGGATAGGGGATAGGATAGGATAGAGGATAGGATAGGATACAGGATAGGATAGGATAGAGGATAGGATAGGATAGAGGATAGGATAGAGGATTGGATAGGATAGAGGATACGATAGGATAGAGGATAGGATAGAGAATAGGATAGGATAGAGGATACGATAGGGGATTGGATCGGATACAGGATAGGATACGGTAGAGGATAGGATAGGATAGGATAGAGAATAGGATAGGATAGATGATATTATAGGATACAGGATAGGATAGGATAGAGGATAGGATAGGATAGAGGATAAGATAGGAGAGAAGGATAGGATGGGATAGAGGATAGGATAGGATAGAGGATAGGATGGGATAGAGGATAGGATAGGATAGAGGATAGGGTAGGATAGAGGATAGGATAGGATAGAGGATATTATAGGATAGAGGATAGGATAGGATAGGATAGAGGATAGGATAGGATAGAGGATAGGATAGGATAGGATAGAGGATAGGATAGGATAGGATAGAGGATAGGATAGGATAGAGGATAGGATAGGATAGAGGATAGGATAGGATAGAGGAAAGGGTAGGATAGAGGATAGGAGCTGGGATTGGATAGGATAGGGGATTGGATAGGATAGAGGACAGGAGACGATAGAGGATAGGATAGAATAGAGGATAGAATAGGATAGAGGATAGGATAGGATAGGGGATAGGTTAGGATAGAGGATAGGATAGGATAGAGGATAGGATAGGATAGAGGATAGGATAGGATAGAGGATAGGATAGGATAGAGGATAGGAGAGGATAGAGGATAGGTTAGGATAGGGGATAAGATAGGATAGAGGATAGGATAGGATAGAGGATAGGATAGAGGATTGGTTAGTATAAAGGATAGGAGAGGATAGAGGATAGAATAGGATTGAGGATAGGATAGGATAGAGGATAGGATAGGATAGAGGATAGGATAGGATAGAGGATAGGATAGGATAGAGGATAGGATAGGATAGAGGATAGGATGGGGACCGAGGGGATATGGGCTTAGTAGTGGTGACTCGGATCCACTACTAGGTATGCCACAGTGGTGGCGGTCATATCCCTAAAATCCTCTACGCTCCACCTCCTCGTGGTGGTCCCTGGGAACACACATAGTTGTGTGTTGCTAACGGAGCGGGGGGTATTCCGCGGGAAGTAGTCCTAATGATGTGTGAGGCGATGCCGGCGGGATCTTCGGATCCTGGCAGGGCCTCCCTTGCCGGTAAGGCTCACACGGAGGGATGAAAAACCGCGGAATGGGTCCTGCGATAACGACCGGGGAGGTCGCCGCAGGGCCCTTGCCGTAAACCGGTGGTCATGTTTTACCGGAACGGTGGTCTTGCCTTAACCGGCCGGGCCGCGAGGATGATAACCTCTATAAAAAATCCCCCACCCTAAGCTTGGTGCGCGGTGAGAGGGTACGCCCTTGTTACAGGGCGTGGCTGGTGGGGTACATCAGCCACTAGCGCACCAACGTCTGGATACCTGGCGAACTCCAGCGGAAATTAGCCTTACCCGGGCAAGGAGGCTCTGCCCGGGCGGACGTGTTTTTTCCTGCCAATCTCGTGGGACCAGAAATGGAAACAAATAACGAAAAAAATCTCGATGTTGTGGGGGAGGCTGCCGATACGGCAGCAGCGACGGTGGGGGAAGAGACGGCAGCAGTCACTGCCGGGGAGGGGATGGCAGCGGTTACTGCCGGGGAGGACGCGGTCGTGGTCATCGCGGACGAGGACTCGGATGGGGATGAAACAATCATCTCCATCTCGAGCTCCGTCGGCTCGATCGTGACGCGCGGGGGCGCGGAGAAGCGGGGCGCGACATCTGGGGTCTCTGACCTCAAGCGTGCCCGGTTAGAGGGGGGGCAGCACACCCGCGGCGGGTCGGTGTCGCGGACGGACCCCGGGGAGGGCTCGTCGGGGACGCCCATCATGGATCTGGCCCTCGGCGGCCGCGCCGAGAGGAGTCAGAAGAGGAGGGTCGGTGACCTCATCGAGCTGGGTGGGAGGATGCCGACAGCGCAGCTAGTAGGGGAGGTGGAGGAGGCGATGTTGAGGGTGGAGAGAGTCTCCACCGTCTCAAAGGGCCTCAAGGGGGACCTGGCTAAAGACTTGCGGGATTGTTCTGCAGTCGCCAGGGCCCACTGCACCACCTTGATGCAGCGGTGCTTTACCGGGATGGCGTGGCAGGGGAGCCAGGAGGTGGCCCGTCTCCGCGAGCAGAACGCGGCCCTCGCGAAGGAGGCGGGTGACCTCCGGTCGAGGCTCCGGTCAATGGAGGCCGGGCGGCGGGCGAACACCGACAGCGGTCGCCGGGCGGGACATGCGCCAATAGGGGAAGCGCCCCCCGCCTCCTCGACAGCGGGGGTCCGTACGCGGGGGACGGAGGCGATGGGGTCGTCGGGGGAGGGAGTGGGAGTTTTGGACTCCGAAGCCCTGCTTCTCCGGGTCGGCGCGCTGATAACGGCCAGGAACCGGGAGCTAGAGGCCCGGATGGAGGAGCGGTTCCGGACGATTCTGGCCGGGTTGGCCCCGGCCCTCCGGGCGGAGGGTAAATCGGCGCGCGAGGCGACGCCGGTGGCTTCTCTGCCGGCGACGTCTGTCACCAAGGGGACTGGACCGGTGGTCGTGTCCAACGTGAGGGTGGTGCCCCCCGTTGTCATTCCGCCACCGGTCGTCCCGGCCTCGTGGATGGAGGTGACGAGCAAGGCGGCGAAGAGGGCCAAGAAGAAGATGGCCGCGGAGGAGGCTGCGGCGAGAGCAGTCGCGGCCGAGGCAGCTGCCGCCGCTTCACGGCTGCAGGCTGCGAGGGAGCCGAGGGCGGCGGGCGGCGCACGAGTGCAGGGCGGCGCGAGCGCGGCGAAGCCCGCCGCCGGGAGGGACGGTGGCCTGGGACGCACCCCCAGAACCGGAGCAGTGGCCATCACCATCCCCGAGAGCTGCAAGCTCACTTATTCGGAGGTGATGGCCAGGGCAAAAGAGAGGGTGGACCTCAAGGCTATCGGGATCGAGTCGGGGGTGCTTCCCAGGCGGTCGAAAACCGGCGGGATCCTCCTGGAGGTCAGGGGCACGGGGTGCCAGGAGAAGGCACGGGCCCTCTCCGGGAGGATCGCCGAGGCGCTTGGGGGGACCGGGGTTAAGGTCTCCCAGGCGGTCAAGCGCGGCGAGGTGCGCGTGGCGGGCCTGGACGACTCGGTGTCGTCCGGGGACGTAGCGGTGGCGCTGGCGGCGGCGGGGGGGTGTTCCGCGGCGGAGTTCCGGGTCGGCGAGATCCGAGACCCGCCTCGGAGCAGGCGCTGGGCTCCTGTTGGGCCCAGGGCCCCCTCGCGGCCGTCAAGAAAGTGGTGGCGGGAGGCCGGCTGCTGGTCGGCTGGTCCTCGACCCGCGTCGAGGCGCTGAGGGAGCGGCCCCTCCAATGCTTCCGTTGCTTGGAGACGGGGCACACGCGGGCGACATGCAAGAGCGCGGTCGACAGAGGCGCGTTGTGCTACCGCTGCGGGTCGGCGGAGCACCGGGCTTCGGCCTGCAAGGCCGCCCCCAGGTGTCCGCTCTGCGCGGACCTGGGGAGACCATCGGGCCATAGATTCGGGGCCAAAGCGTGTGCCCCGGCTCCGAAGAGGGGCCGCGCGGCGACGAAAGAGAAGGGCGCGTCTGGGGCTGCATCCGCGCAGCGGCCGCAGACGGCGCCGGGGGCCCGACCCTCCCAGGGAGGGGACTCTGCAAAGCCCATGTTAGAGTAGGTACTTTTAATCCTACTCCGGTTCTGCAGGCGAACCTCAACCACTCGCGCGCGGCACAGGACCTGTTTGTCCAAGCCGTGCGCGAGTGGGGGGCTGGGCTGGCAGTTGCGGCGGAGCCGTACGCAATCCCCGACCACCCCTTCTGGGTGGGGGACGAGATCGGCTCCGTAGTAATAGTGGCGGGAAGCCGCCCCGGGTCCCCGTCGGTCTCCCTTCTGGAGCGGGGCGAGGGATTCGTGGCGGTGCAATGGGGGGACATCGCGGTTGTCGGGATCTACATCTCGCCGAGCTGTGGCCTCGATCAATTTCGGGGGTTCCTGGGTGGGCTGAACAGCTGCATCGCGCGTTGCAGCGCCCGCCCGGTTCTCGTTTTGGGAGACTTCAATGCCCACGCGGTATCGTGGGGGAGTCCCAGGACGACCACTAGGGGTAGCGAGGTGTTAACCTGGGCGGCCGGCCTGGATCTCCGGTTGATTAACCGGGGATTCACGCCGACGTGCGTGCGTCCGCAGGGGGTCTCGATTGTCGACCTGACATGGGGGACTCCCTCGGCCGTGCGCCGGGTGTCGGGATGGAGGGTGGCCGAGGAGATAGAGATTGCGTCAGACCATACGCCCATCGTCATGGACGTGTGGCCCACCCTCCACGCGCGGGATTCCCGGCCGGGCCGGGGGGACCGAAGGCCGCGATGGGCCTTGAAGCGGCTGGACGCGGACGCGTTCGGGGCCGCGGTAGCCGCGGCGACATGGACGGGGCCGGCCCTGTCCGAGCTGGCGCCTGCGCAAGGGGCGAGGCGGCTGCGGGAGGTAATGACGGCGGTGTGCGACACCGCCATGCCCCGCAGCCGGTTCGCCCCCAGGAGGGCGGCGTACTGGTGGTCCGCCGGCATTGCGGAGCTCCGGCGTGCCTGCAATGCCGCGCAGCGTCGGCACGGCCGAGCGCGTAGGAGGCGCGACGACGAGGAGGCGACGGCGAGGCTCGGCGGGGAGTACCGAGCCGCGCTCGGGGTTCTCCGCAGGGCTATCGCGCGGGCCAAGGCCGACGCGTGGTCGGAGCTCGTCGGCACGGTGGACTCCGATCCATGGGGGCGCCCGTACAAGCTTGTCATGAACAAGCTGCGCGCGTGGGCGCCTCCGGTGACGGAGTCGATGGACCCCCACCTGCTCGAGGGAGTGGTGGCGTCCCTCTTCCCGCGAGAGGGGGGACAACTGCGCCGCTCCCATTGGGAACAGGAGCCTCTCTCCTGGTCCGCAGAGTGGGAGGTGTCGGCCGGCGAGCTGGGTGAGGCGATGGCCAGGGCGCGGCGGGTGGGCCGCAAGGCCCCGGGCCCGGACGGGGTGCCGGGCCGCGCGTTGGTCTTGGCCCTGGAGGGGGGACTCGCCGCCGAACTCCGGCAGCTGTATAACGGCTGTCTGAGGGAGGGGGTGTTCCCCACGGAGTGGAAGTCGGGCAGGTTGGTCCTCCTTCCGAAGGGGGGCAAGTCCCGGGACTCGCCCTCAGGGTACCGGCCAATTTGTCTGCTGGACGAGGCGGGGAAGTTGTTCGAGCGCGTACTCGTTGGACGCCTCGTCCGGCACCTGTCGGCGGGAGGGGTCCCCGATCTGAGCGGGGTTCAATTCGGCTTCCGGGAGGGTCTCTCCACCGTCGACGCTATTCGGCGGGTGAGGGCTCTCTCGGAGGCCTGTACGAGGGGGGGCGGTGTTGCGTTGGCGATATCCTTGGATATCGCTAACGCGTTCAACACCGTCCCCTGGGATCGGATAATGGAGGCCCTGGTCTTCCACCGGGTGCCTCTGTATCTCAGAAGGGTGATCGGGAGCTATCTCTCCGACCAACCAGCCGAGGAGTC
This sequence comes from Halictus rubicundus, assembly GCF_050948215.1. Classification (NCBI taxonomy): domain Eukaryota; kingdom Metazoa; phylum Arthropoda; class Insecta; order Hymenoptera; family Halictidae; genus Halictus; species Halictus rubicundus. Next base: position 559,950 of record NW_027488690.1, read on the forward strand.
CCACATAACCCGGACCATCCCCCCCGGGGGGGTTCGGGTATCCGTAACGAGATTACCTCCTCGAAAAAAAAAAAAAAAAAGGATAGAGGATAGGATAGGGGATTGGATAGGATAGAGGACAGGAGACGATAGAAGATAGGATAGGGGATTGGATAGGATAGAGGAAAGGAGACGATAGAGAATGGATAGGATAGATGATATTATAGGAAAGAAGATAGGATATGATAGAGGATACGATATTATAGAGGATAGGACAGGATAGAGGATAGGATAGGATAGAGGATTTGATAGTATAAAGGATAGGTGAGGATAGAGAATAGGATAGCATTGAGGATAGGATAAGATAGTGGATAGGCTAGGATAGAGCAGACGATAGAGGATAGGATAGGATAGAGGATAGGGTAGGGGATTGGATAGGATGGAGGATAGGATAGGATACAGGATAGGATAGGATAGAGGATAGGAGAGGATAGAGGATAGGATAGGATAGAGGATAGGATAGGATAGAGGATAGGATAGGATAGAGGATAGGATAGAGGATTGGTTAGTATAAAGGATAGGAGAGGATAGAGGATAGAATAGGATTGAGGATAGGATAGGATAGAGGATACGATATTATAGAGGATAGGACAGGATAGAGGATAGGATAGGATAGAGGATAGGATAGGATACAGGATAGGATAGGATAGAGGATAGGTTAGGATAGAGGATAGAATAGGATAGAGGATAGGATAGGATAGAGGATAGGATAGGATAGAGGATGGGATAGGATAGAGGATGGGATAGGATAGAGTATAGAATAGGATAGAGCATAGGATAGGATAGGATTGAGGGTAGGATAGGATAGAGGATAGGATAGGATAGAGGACAGGATAGGGGATTGGATAGGATATAGGACAGGAGACGATAGAAGATAAGATAGGGGATTGGATAGGATAGAGTAAAGGAGACGATAGAGATTGGATAGGATAGATGATATAATAGGAAAGAGGATAGGATATGATAGAGGATACGACATTAAAGAGGATAGGACCGGATAGAGGATAGGATAGGATAGAGGATAGGGTAGGATAGAGGATAGGATAGGATAGAGCATAGGATAGGATAGAGGATAGGATAGAGGATAGGATAGGATAGAGGATATGATAGAGGATAGGTTAGGATAGAGGATAGGATAGGATAGAGGATAGGATAGGATAGAGGATAGGATAGGGGATTGGATAGGATAGAGGACAGGAGACGATAGAGATTGGATAGGATAGATGATATAATAGGAAAGAGGATAGGATATGATAGAGGATACGATATTATAGAGGATAGGACAGGATAGAGGATAGGATAGGATAGAGGATAGGATAGGATAGAGGATAGGATAGGATAGAGGATAGAGTAGGATAGAGGATAGGATACGATAGAGGATAGGATAGAGGATATGATAGAGGATAGGATAGAGGATTGGATAGGATAGAGGATTGGATAGGATAGAGGATATTATAGGATAGAGGATATGATACGATAGCGGATAGGATATAATGGAGTATAGGATAGTAATGAGGATAGGATAGCGTTGAGGATAGGATAGGATAGATGATAGGATAGAGGATTGGTTAGTATAAAGGATAGGAGAGGATAGAGGATAGGATAGGATTGAGGATAGGATAGGATAGAGGATAGGATAGGATAGAGGATAGGATAGGATAGAGGATACGATATTATAGAGGATAGGACAGGATAGAGGATAGGATAGGATAGAGGATAGGATAGGATACAGGATAGGATAGGATAGAGGATAGGTTAGGATAGAGGATAGGATAGGATAGAGGATAGGATAGGATAGAGGATAGGATAGGATAGAGGATGGGATAGGAAAGAGGATAGGATATGATAGAGGATACGACATTAAAGAGGATAGGACAGGATAGAGGATAGGATAGGATAGAGGATAGGTTAGGATAGAGTATAGGATAGGATAGAGGATAGGATAGGATAGGATAGAGGATAGGATAGGATAGAGGATAGGATAGGATAGAGGATAGGATAGGATGGAGGATCGGATAGGATAGAGGATAGGATAGGATAGAGGATAGGATAGGATAGAGGATAGGATAGGATAGAGGATAGGATAGAGGATTGGTTAGTATAAAGGATAAGAGAGGATAGAGGATAGGATAGGATAGAGGATAGGATAGGATAGAGGATAGGATAGGATAGAGGATAGAATAGGATAGAGGATAGGATACGATAGAGGATAGGATAGAGGATATGATAGAGGATAGGATAGAGGATTGGATAGGATAGAGGATATGATAGAGGATAGGATAGAGGATTGGATAGGATAGAGGATTGGATAGGATAGAGGATAGGATAGGATAGAGGATAGGATAGGATGGAGGATCGGATAGGATAGAGGATAGGATAGGATAGAGGATAGGATAGGATAGAGGATAGGATAGGATAGAGGATAGGATAGAGGATTGGTTAGTATAAAGGATAAGAGAGGATAGAGGATAGGATAGGATAGAGGATAGGATAGGATAGAGGATAGGATAGGATAGAGGATAGAATAGGATAGAGGATAGGATAGGATAGAGGATACGATATTATAGAGGATAGGACAGGATAGAGGATAGGATAGGATAGAGGATAGGATAGGATACAGGATAGGATAGGATAGAGGATAGGTTAGGATAGAGGATAGGATAGGATAGAGGATAGGATAGGATAGAGGATAGGATAGGATAGAGGATGGGATAGGAAAGAGGATAGGATATGATAGAGGATACGACATTAAAGAGGATAGGACAGGATAGAGGATAGGATAGGATAGAGGATAGGTTAGGATAGAGTATAGGATAGGATAGAGGATAGGATAGGATAGGATAGAGGATAGGATAGGATAGAGGATAGGATAGGATAGAGGATAGGATAGGATGGAGGATCGGATAGGATAGAGGATAGGATAGGATAGAGGATAGGATAGGATAGAGGATAGGATAGGATAGAGGATAGGATAGAGGATTGGTTAGTATAAAGGATAAGAGAGGATAGAGGATAGGATAGGATAGAGGATAGGATAGGATAGAGGATAGGATAGGATAGAGGATAGAATAGGATAGAGGATAGGATACGATAGAGGATAGGATAGAGGATATGATAGAGGATAGGATAGAGGATTGGATAGGATAGAGGATATGATAGAGGATAGGATAGAGGATTGGATAGGATAGAGGATTGGATAGGATAGAGGATATTATAGGATAGAGGATATGATACGATAGCGGATAGGATATAATGGAGTATAGCATAGTAATGAGGATAGGATAGCGTTGAGGATAGGATAGGATAGAGGATAGGATAGAGGAATGGTTAGTATAAAGGATAGGAGAGGATAGAGGATAGGATAGGATTGAGGATAGGATAGGATAGAGGATAGGATAGGATTGAGGATAGGATAGGATAGAGGATACGATATTATAGAGGATACGATATTATAGAGGATAGGACAGGATAGAGGATAGGATAGGATAGAGGATAGGATAGGATACAGGATAGGATAGGATAGAGGATAGGTTAGGATAGAGGATAGGATAGGATAGAGGATAGGATAGGATAGAGGATAGGATAGGATAGAGGATAGGATAGGATAGAGGATAGGATAGGATAGAGGATAGGATAGGATAGGATAGAGGATAGGATAGGATAGAGGATAGGATAGGATAGAGGGTAGGATAGGATAGAGGATAGGATAGCATAGGATAGAGGATAGGGTAGCATAGAGGATAGGATAGGATAGAGGATAGGATGGGATAGAGGATAGGATAGGATAGAGGATAGGATAGGATAGAGGATAGGATAGGATAGAGGATAGGATAGGGTAGAGGATAGGATAGGATAGAGGATAGGATAGGATAGAGGATAGGATAGGATAGAGGATAGGATAGGATAGAGGATAGGATAGGATAGAGGATAGGATAGAGGATAGGATAGAGGATTGGATAGGATAGAGGATATGATAGGATAGCGGATAGGATATAATGGACTATAGGATAGGAATGAGGATAGGATAGGGTTGAGGATAGGATAGGATAGAGGATAGGATAGAGGATAGGATAGAGGATTGGATAGGATAGAGGATGGGATAGGATCGAGGATAAGATAGGATAGAGGATAGGATAGGATAGAGGATAGGATAGAGGGTTGGTTAGTATAAAGGATAGGAGAGGATAGGATAGGATTGAGGATAGGATAGGATAGAGGATAGGATAGGATAGAGGATAGGATAGGATAGAGGATAGGATAGGATAGAGGATAGGATAGGATAGAGGATAGGATAGGATAGAGGATAGGATAGGATAGAGGATAGGATAGGATAGAGGATAGGATAGGTTATTGGATAGGATAGAGGACAGGAGACGATAGAAGATACGATAGGGGATTGGATAGGATAGAGGAAAGGAGACGATAGAGATTGGATAGGATAGATGATATTATAGGAAAGAGGATAGGATATGATAGAGGATACGATATTATAGAGGATAGGACAGGATAGAGGATACGATATTATAGAGGATAGAACAGGATCGAGGATAGGATAGGATAGAGGATAGGATAGGATTGAGGATAGGATAGGATAGAGGATAGGATAGGATAGAGGATAGGCTAGGATAGAGGATAGGATAGGATAGAGGATAGGATAGGATAGAGGATAGGGTAGTGTTCAGGATAGGATAGGATAGAGGATAGGATAAGATAGAGGATAGGTTAGGATAGAGGATAGGATAGGATAGGATAGAGGATAGGATAGTATAGAGGATAGGAGAGGATAGAGGATAGGATAGGATAGAGGATAGGTTAGGATAGAGGATAGGATAGGATAGAGGATAAGATAGGATAGAGGATAGGATAGGATAGAGTATAGGATAGGATAGGATAGAGGACAGGATAGGATAGAGGATAGTATAGAGGATAGGTTAGTATAAAGGATAGGAGAGGATAGAGGATAGGATAGGATTGAGGATAGGATAGGATAGAGTATAGAATAGGATAGAGCATAGGATAGGATAGGATTGAGGGCAGTATAGGATAGAGGATAGGACAGGATAGAGGATAGGATAGGGGATTGGATAGGATAGAGGACAGGAGACGATAGAAGATAAGATAGGGGATTGGATAGGATAGAGGAAAGGAGACGATAGAGATTGGATAGGATAGAGGATATTATAGGATAGAGGATATGATAGGATAGCGGATAGGATATAATGGAGTATAGGATAGGAATGAGGATAGGATAGCGTTGAGGATAGGATAGGATAGAGGATAGGATAGGATAGAGGATAGGTTAGGATAGAGGATAGGATAGGATAGAGGATAGGATAGGAAAGAGGATAGGATAGGATAGAGGATAGGTTAGGATAGAGGATAGGATAGGATAGAGGATAAGATAGGATAGAGGATAGGATAGGATAGAGTATAGGATAGGATAGGATAGAGGACAGGATAGGATAGAGGATAGTATAGAGGATTGGTTAGTATAAAGGATAGGAGAGGATAGAGGATAGGATAGGATTGAGGATAGGATAGGATAGAGGATAGGATAGGATAGAGGATAGGATAGGATAGAGGATACGATATTATAGAGGATAGGACAGGATAGAGGATAGGATAGGATAGAGGATAGGATAGGATACAGGATAGGATAGGATAGAGGATAGGTTAGGATAGAGGATAGAATAGGATAGAGGATAGGATAGGATAGAGGATGGGATAGGATAGAGTATAGAATAGGATAGAGCATAGGATAGGATAGGATTGAGGGTAGGATAGGATAGAGGATAGGATAGGTTACAGGACAGGATAGGGGATTGGATAGGATATAGGACAGGAGACTATAGAAGATAAGATAGGGAATTGGATAGGATAGAGGGAAGGAGACGATAGAGATTGGATAGGATAGATGATATAATAGGAAAGAGGATAGGATATGATAGAGAATACGACATTAAAGAGGATAGGACAGGATAGAGGATAGGATAGGATAGAGGATAGGATAGGATAGAGGATAGGATAGGATAGAGGATAGGATAGGATAGGATAGAGGATAGGATAGGATAGAGGATAGGATAGGATAGAGGATAGGATAGGATAGAGGATAGGATAGGATAGAGGATAGGATATGATAGAGGATAGGATAGGATAGAGGATAGGATAGGATAGAGGATAGGATAGGATAGAGGATAGGATAGAGGATAGGATAGAGGATAGGATAAAGGATTGGATAGGATAGCGGATAGGATATAATGGACTATAGGATAGGAATGAGGATAGGATAGGGTTGAGGATAGGATAGGATAGAGGATAGGATAGAGGATTGGATAGGATAGAGGATATGATAGGATAGCGGATAGGATATAATGGAGTATAGGTTAGGAATGAGGATAGGATAGGGTTCAGGAGAGGATAGGATAGAGAATAGGATAGGATAGCGGATAGTATAGGATAGAGGATAGGATAGGATAGAGGATAGCATAGGATAGAGGATAGGATAGGATAGAGGATAGGATAGGATAGAGGATAGGATAGAGGATAGGATAGGATAGAGGATATGATAGAGGATAGGATAGAGGATTGGATAGGATAGAGGATATTATAGGATAGAGGATATGATACGATAGCGGATAGGATATAATGGAGTATAGGATAGTAATGAGGATAGGATAGCGTTGAGGATAGGATAGGATAGAGGATAGGATAGCGTTGAGGATAGGATAGGATAGAGGATAGGATAGGATAGAGGATAGGTTAGGATAGAGGATAGGATAGGATAGAGAATAGGATAGGATAGAGGATAGGATAGGATAGAGGATAGGATAGAGGATAGGATAGAGGATTGGATAGGATAGAGGATAGGATAGAGGATTGGATAAGATAGAGGATTTTATAGGATAGAGGATATGATAGGATAGCGGATAGGATATAATGGAGTATAGGATAGGAATGAGGATAGGATAGCGTTGAGGATAGGATAGGATAGAGGATAGGATAGGATAGAGGATAGGTTAGGATAGAGAATAGGATAGGATAGAGGATAGGATACGAAAGAGGATAGGATAGGATAGAGGATAGGTTAGGATAGAGGATAGGATAGGATAGAGGATAGGATAGCGTTGAGGATAGGATAGGATAGAGGATAGGAGAGGATAGAGGATAGGTTAGGATAGAGGATAAGATAGGATAGAGGATAGGATAGGATAGAAGATTGGTTAGTATAAAGGATAGGAGAGGATAGAGGATAGGATAGGATTGAGGATAGGATAGGATAGAGGATAGGATAGGATAGGATAGAGGATAGGATAGGATAGAGGATAGTATAGAGGATTGGTTGGTATAAAGGATAGGAGAGGATAGAGGATAGGATTGAGGATAGGATAGGATAGAGGATAGGATAGGATAGAGGATAGGATAGGATAGAGGATAGGATAGGATAGAGGATAGGATAGGATAGAGGATAGGATAGCGTTCAGGATAGGATAGGATAGATGATAGGATAGGATAGAGGATAGGTTAGGATAGAGGATAGGATAGGATAGAGGATAGGATAGGATAGAGGATAGGATAGAGGATAGGATAGGATAGAGGATAGGATAGGATAGAGGATAGGATAGAGGATAGGATAGAGGATTGGATAGGATAGAGGATAGGATAGAGGATTGGATAGGGTAGAGGATTTTATAGGATAGAGGATATGATAGGATAGCGGATAGGATATAATGGAGTATAGGATAGGAATGAGGATAGGATAGCGTTGAGGATAGGATAGGATAGAGGATAGGATAGGATAGAGGATAGGTTAGGATAGAGAATAGGATAGGATAGAGGATAGGATAGGAAAGAGGATAGGATAGTATAGAGGATAGGTTAGGATAGAGGATAGGATAGGATAGAGGATAGGATATCATAGAGGATAGGATAGGATAGAGGATAGGAGAGGATAGAGGATAGGTTAGGATAGAGGATAAGATAGGATAGAGGATAGGATAGGATAGAGGATAGGATAGAGGATTGGTTAGTATAAAGGATAGGAGAGGATAGAGGATAGGATAGGATTGAGGATAGGATAGGATAGAGGATAGGATAGGATATAGGATAGGATAGGATAGAGGATAGGATAGGATAGAGGATAGTATAGGGGATTGGATAGGATAGAGGACAGGAGACGATAGAAGATAGGATAGGGGATTGGATAGGATAGAGGAAAGGAGACGATAGAGATTGGATAGGATATATGATATTATAGGAAAGAGGATATGATAGGATAGCGGATAGGATATAATGGAGTATAGGATAGGAATGAGGATAGGATAGCGTTGAGGATAGGATAGGATAGAGGATAGGATAGGATAGAGGATAGGTTAGGATAGAGGATAGGATAGGATAGAGGATAGGATAGGAAAGAGGATAGGATAGGATAGAGGATAGGATAGGGGATTGGATAGGATAGAGGATAGGAGACGATGGAGGACAGCATAGGATAGAGGATAGGATAGGATAGAGGAATTGATAGTATAAAGGATAGGTGAGGATAGAGAATAGGATAGCATTGAGGATAGGATAGGATAGTGGATAGGATAGGATAGAGCAGTCGATAGAGGATAGGATAGGATAGAGGATAGGGTAGGGGATTGGATAGGATAGAGGATAGGATAGGGTAGATGATATTATAGGCAAGAGGATAGGATAAGATAGAGGATACGATATTATAGAGGATAGGATAGGATAGAGAATAGGATACGATAGAGGATAGGTTAGGATAGAGTATAGGATAGGATAGAGGATAGGATAGGATAGAGGATAGGATAGGATAGAGGATAGGATAGGATAGAGGATAGGATAGGATAGGATAGAGGATATGATAGGATAGAGGATAGCATAGGATAGAGGATAGGATAGGATAGAGGATAGGATAGGATAGAGGATAGGATAGGATAGAGGATAGGATAGGATGGAGGATAGGATAGGATAGAGGAGAGGATAGGATAGAGGATAGGATAGAGGATTGGTTAGTATAAAGGATAGGAGAGGATAGAGGATAGGATAGGATTGAGGATAGGATAGGATAGAGTATAGGATAGGATAGAGGATAGGATAGGATAGAGGATAGGATAGGATAGAGGATACGATATTATAGAGGATAGGACAGGATAAAGGATAGGATAGGATAGAGGATAGGATAGGATACAGGATAGGATAGGATAGAGGATAGGTTAGGATAGAGTATAGAATAGGATAGAGGATAGGATAGGATAGAGGATAGGATAGGATAGAGGATGGGATAGGATAGAGGACAGGATAGGGGATTGGATAGGATATAGGACAGGAGACGATAGAAGATAAGATAGGGGATTGGATAGGATAGAGGAGAGGAGACGATAGAGATTGGATAGGATAGATGATATAATAGGAAAGAGGATAGGATATGATAGAGGATACGACATTAAAGAGGATAGGACAGGATAGAGGATAGGATAGGATAGAGGATAGGATAGGATAGAGGATAGGATAGGGGATTGGATAGGATAGAGGACAGGAGACGATAGAAGATAGGATAGGGGATTGGATAGGATAGAGGAAAGGAGACGATAGAGATTGGATAGGATAGATGATATTATAGGAAAGAGGATAGGATATGATAGAGGATACGATATTATAGAGGATAGGACAGGATAGAGGATAGGATAGGATAGAGGATAGGATAGGATTGAGGATAGGATAGGATAGAGGATAGGATACGATAGAGGATAGGATAAGATAGAGGATAGGTTAGGATAGAGGATAGGATAGGATAGGATAGAGGATAGGATAGTATAGAGGATAGGAGAGGATAGAGGATTGGATAGGATAGAGGATAGGATACGGTAGATGATATTATAGGCAAGAGGATAGGATATGATAGAGGATACGATATTATAGAGGATAGGATAGGATAGAGAATAGGATACGATAGAGGATAGGTTAGGATAGAGTATAGGATAGGATAGAGGATAGGATAGGATAGAGGATAGGATAGGATAGAGGATAGGATAGGATAGAGGATAGGATAGGATAGGATAGAGGATAGGATAGGATAGAGGATAGGATAGGATAGAGGATAGGATATGATAGAGGATAGGATAGGATAGAGGATAGGATAGGATAGAGGATAGGATAGGATAGAGGATAGGATCGAGGATAGGATAGAGGATAGGATAGAGGATTGGATAGGATAGCGGATAGGATATAATGGACTATATGATAGGAATGAGGATAGGATAGGGTTGAGGATAGGATAGGATAGAGGATAGGATAGAGGATTGGATAGGATAGAGGATAGGATAGGATAGAGGATAGGATAGGATAGAGGATAGGATAGGATAGAGGATAGGATAGGATAGAGGATAGGATAGGATAGAGGATAGGATAGGATAGAGGATAGGATAGGATAGGATAGAGGATAGGATAGGATAGAGGATAGGATAGGATAGAGGATAGGATATGATAGAGGATAGGATAGGATAGAGGATAGGATAGGATAGAGGATAGGATAGGATAGAGGATAGGATAGAGGATAGGATAGAGGATATAATAGAGGATTGGATAGGATAGCGGATAGGATATAATGGACTATAGGATAGGAATGAGGATAGGATAGGGTTGAGGATAGGATAGGATAGAGGATAGGATAGAGGATTGGATAGGATAGAGGATATGATAGGATAGCGGATAGGATATTATGGAGTATAGGTTAGGAATGAGGATAGGATAGGGTTCAGGAGAGGATAGGATAGAGAATAGGATAGGATAGCGGATAGTATAGGATAGAGGATAGGATAGGATAGAGGATAGCATAGGATAGAGGATAGGATAGGATAGAGGATAGGAGAGGATAGAGGATAGGATAGGATAGAGGATAGGATAAAGGATTGGTTAGTATAATGGATAGGAGAGGATAGAGGATAGGATAGGATTGAGGATAGGATAGGATAGAGGATAGGATAGGATAGAGGATAGGATAGGATAGAGCATAGGATAGGATAGGATTGAGGGTAGGATAGGATAGAGGATAGGATAAGGGATTGGATAGGATAGATGACAGGAGACGATAGCAGATAGGATAGGGGATTGGATAGGATAGAGGAAAGGAGACGATAGAGATTGGATAGGATAGATGATATTATAGGAAAGAGGATAGGATATGATAGAGTATACGATATTATAGAGGATAGGACAGGATAGAGGATAGGATAGGATAGAGGATAGGATAGGATACAGGATAGGATAGGATAGAGGATAGGATAGGATAGAGGATAGGTTAGGATAGATGATAGGATAGGATAGAGGATAGGATAGGATAGAGGATAGGATAGGATAGAGGATGGGATAGGATAGAGTATAGAATAGGATAGAGCATAGGATAGGATAGGATTGAGGGTAGGATAGGATAGAGGATAGGATAGGATAGAGGATAGGATAGAGGATTGGTTAGTATAAAGGATAGGAGAGGATAGAGGATAGGATAGGATTGAGGATAGGATAGGATAGAGTATAGGATAGGATAGAGGATAGGATAGGATAGAGGATAGGATAGGATAGAGGATACGATATTATAGAGGATAGGACAGGATAAAGGATAGGATAGGATAGAGGATAGGATAGGATACAGGATAGGATAGGATAGAGGATAGGTTAGGATAGAGTATAGAATAGGATAGAGGATAGGATAGGATAGAGGATAGGATAGGATAGAGGATGGGATAGGATAGAGGACAGGATAGGGGATTGGATAGGATATAGGACAGGAGACGATAGAAGATAAGATAGGGGATTGGATAGGATAGAGGAGAGGAGACGATAGTGATTGGATAGGATAGATGATATAATAGGAAAGAGGATAGGATATGATAGAGGATACGACATTAAAGAGGATAGGACAGGATAGAGGATAGGATAGGATAGAGGATAGGATAGGATAGAGGATAGGATAGGGGATTGGATAGGATAGAGGACAGGAGACGATAGAATATAGGATAGGGGATTGGATAGGATAGAGGAAAGGAGACGATAGAGATTGGATAGGATAGATGATATTATAGGAAAGAGGATAGGATATGATAGAGGATACGATATTATAGAGGATAGGACAGGATAGAGGATAGGATAGGATAGAGGATAGGATAGGATTGAGGATAGGATAGGATAGAGGATAGGATAGGATAGAGGATAGGCTAGGATAGAGGATAGGATAGGATAGAGGATAGGATAGGATAGAGTATAGAATAGGATAGAGCATAGGATAGGATAGGATTGAGGGCAGTATAGGATAGAGGATAGGATGGGATAGAGGATAGGATAGGGGATTGGATAGGATAGAGGACAGGAGACGATAGATGATAAGATAGGGGATTGGATAGGATAGAGGATAGGATAGGATAGAGGATAGGATAGGATAGAGGATAGGATAGGGGATTGGATAGGATCGAGGATAGGAGACGATGGAGGATAGCATAGGATAGAGGATAGGATAGGATAGAGCAGACGATAGAGGATAGGATAGGATAGAGGATAGGGTAGGGGATTGGATAGGATAGAGGATAGGATACGGTAGATGATATTATAGGCAAGAGGATAGGATATGATAGAGGATACGATATTATAGAGGATAGGATAGGATAGAGAATAGGATACGATAGAGGATAGGTTAGGATAGAGTATAGGATAGGATAGAGGATAGGATAGGATAGAGGATAGGATAGGATAGAGGATAGGATAGGATAGAGGATAGGATAGGATAGAGGATAGGATAGGATAGGATAGAGGATAGGATAGGATAGAGGATAGGATAGGATAGAGGATAGGATATGATAGAGGATAGGATAGGATAGAGGATAGGATAGGATAGAGGATAGGATAGGATAGAGGATAGGATAGAGGATAGGATAGAGGATAGGATAGAGGATTGGATAGGATAGCGGATAGGATATAATGGACTATAGGATAGGAATGAGGATAGGATAGGGTTGAGGATAGGATAGGACAGAGGATAGGATAGAGGATTGGGTAGGATAGAGGATATGATAGGATAGCGGATAGGATATTATGGAGTATAGGTTAGGAATGAGGATAGGATAGGGTTCAGGAGAGGATAGGATAGAGAATAGGATAGGATAGCGGATAGTATAGGATAGAGGATAGGATAGGATAGAGGATAGCATAGGATAGAGGATAGGATAGGATAGAGGATAGGAGAGGATAGAGGATAGGATAGGATAGAGGATAGGATAGGATAGAGGATAGGATAGGATAGAGGATAGGATAGGATAGAGGATAGGATAGGATAGAGGATAGGATAGGATAGAGGATAGGATAGGATAGAGGATAGGATAGGATAGAGGATAGGATAGGATAGAGGATGGGATAGGAAAGAGGATAGGATATGATAGAGGATACGACATTAAAGAGGATAGGACAGGATAGAGGATAGGATAGGATAGAGGATAGGTTAGGATAGAGTATAGGATAGGATAGAGGATAGGATAGAGGATAGGATAGGATAGAGGATAGGATAGGATAGAGGATAGGATAGGATAGGATAGAGGATAGGATAGGATAGAGGATAGGATAGGATAGAGGATAGGATAGGATGGAGGATCGGATAGGATAGAGGATAGGATAGGATAGAGGATAGGATAGGATAGAGGATAGGATAGGATAGAGGATAGGATAGAGGATTGGTTAGTATAAAGGATAAGAGAGGATAGAGGATAGGATAGGATAGAGGATAGGATAGGATAGAGGATAGGATAGGATAGAGGATAGAATAGGATAGAGGATAGGATACGATAGAGGATAGGATAGAGGATATGATAGAGGATAGGATAGAGGATTGGATAGGATAGAGGATATGATAGAGGATAGGATAGAGGATATGATAGAGGATAGGATAGAGGATTGGATAGGATAGAGGATTGGATAGGATAGAGGATTGGATAGGATAGAGGATATTATAGGATAGAGGATATGATACGATAGCGGATAGGATATAATGGAGTATAGCATAGTAATGAGGATAGGATAGCGTTGAGGATAGGATAGGATAGAGGATAGGATAGAGGAATGGTTAGTATAAAGGATAGGAGAGGATAGAGGATAGGATAGGATTGAGGATAGGATAGGATAGAGGATAGGATAGGATTGAGGATAGGATAGGATAGAGGATACGATATTATAGAGGATACGATATTATAGAGGATAGGACAGGATAGAGGATAGGATAGGATAGAGGATAGGATAGGATACAGGATAGGATAGGATAGAGGATAGGTTAGGATAGAGGATAGGATAGGATAGAGGATAGGATAGGATAGAGGATAGGATAGGATAGAGGATAGGATAGGATAGAGGATAGGATAGGATAGAGGATAGGATAGGATAGGATAGAGGATAGGATAGGATAGGATAGAGGATAGGATAGGATAGAGGGTAGGATAGGATAGAGGATAGGATAGCATAGGATAGAGGATAGGGTAGCATAGAGGATAGGATAGGATAGAGGATAGGATGGGATAGAGGATAGGATAGGATAGAGGATAGGATAGGATAGAGGATAGGATAGGATAGAGGATAGGATAGGGTAGAGGATAGGATAGGATAGAGGATAGGATAGGATAGAGGATAGGATAGGATAGAGGATAGGATAGGATAGAGGATAGGATAGGATAGAGGATAGGATAGAGGATAGGATAGAGGATTGGATAGGATAGAGGATATGATAGGATAGCGGATAGGATATAATGGACTATAGGATAGGAATGAGGATAGGATAGGGTTGAGGATAGGATAGGATAGAGGATAGGATAGAGGATAGGATAGAGGATTGGATAGGATAGAGGATGGGATAGGATCGAGGATAAGATAGGATAGAGGATAGGATAGGATAGAGGATAGGATAGAGGGTTGGTTAGTATAAAGGATAGGAGAGGATAGGATAGGATTGAGGATAGGATAGGATAGAGGATAGGATAGGATAGAGGATAGGATAGGATAGAGGATAGGATAGGATAGAGGATAGGATAGGATAGAGGATAGGATAGGATAGAGGATAGGATAGGATAGAGGATAGGATAGGTTATTGGATAGGATAGAGGACAGGAGACGATAGAAGATACGATAGGGGATTGGATAGGATAGAGGAAAGGAGACGATAGAGATTGGATAGGATAGATGATGTTATAGGAAAGAGGATAGGATATGATAGAGGATACGATATTATAGAGGATAGGACAGGATAGAGGATACGATATTATAGAGGATAGAACAGGATCGAGGATAGGATAGGATAGAGGATAGGATAGGATTGAGGATAGGATAGGATAGAGGATAGGATAGGATAGAGGATAGGCTAGGATAGAGGATAGGATAGGATAGAGGATAGGATAGGATAGAGGATAGGGTAGTGTTCAGGATAGGATAGGATAGAGGATAGGATAAGATAGAGGATAGGTTAGGATAGAGGATAGGATAGGATAGGATAGAGGATAGGATAGTATAGAGGATAGGAGAGGATAGAGGATAGGATAGGATAGAGGATAGGATAGGATAGAGGATAGGATAGGATAGAGGATAGGATAGGATAGAGGATAGGATAGGATAGAGGATAGGATAGGATAGAGGATAGGATAGGAAAGAGGATAGGATAGGATAGAGGATAGGTTAGGATAGAGGATAGGATAGGATAGAGGATAAGATAGGATAGAGGATAGGATAGGATAGAGTATAGGATAGGATAGGATAGAGGACAGGATAGGATAGAGGATAGTATAGAGGATAGGTTAGTATAAAGGATAGGAGAGGATAGAGGATAGGATAGGATTGAGGATAGGATAGGATAGAGTATAGAATAGGATAGAGCATAGGATAGGATAGGATTGAGGGCAGTATAGGATAGAGGATAGGACAGGATAGAGGATAGGATAGGGGATTGGATAGGATAGAGGACAGGAGACGATAGAAGATAAGATAGGGGATTGGATAGGATAGAGGAAAGGAGACGATAGAGATTGGATAGGATAGAGGATATTATAGGATAGAGGATATGATAGGATAGCGGATAGGATATAATGGAGTATAGGATAGGAATGAGGATAGGATAGCGTTGAGGATAGGATAGGATAGAGGATAGGATAGGATAGAGGATAGGTTAGGATAGAGGATAGGATAGGATAGAGGATAGGATAGGAAAGAGGATAGGATAGGATAGAGGATAGGTTAGGATAGAGGATAGGATAGGATAGAGGATAAGATAGGATAGAGGATAGGATAGGATAGAGTATAGGATAGGATAGGATAGAGGACAGGATAGGATAGAGGATAGTATAGAGGATTGGTTAGTATAAAGGATAGGAGAGGATAGAGGATAGGATAGGATTGAGGATAGGATAGGATAGAGGATAGGATAGGATAGAGGATAGGATAGGATACAGGATAGGATAGGATAGAGGATAGGTTAGGATAGAGGATAGAATAGGATAGAGGATAGGATAGGATAGAGGATGGGATAGGATAGAGTATAGAATAGGATAGAGCATAGGATAGGATAGGATTGAGGGTAGGATAGGATAGAGGATAGGATAGGTTACAGGACAGGATAGGGGATTGGATAGGATATAGGACAGGAGACTATAGAAGATAAGATAGGGAATTGGATAGGATAGAGGGAAGGAGACGATAGAGATTGGATAGGATAGATGATATAATAGGAAAGAGGATAGGATATGATAGAGAATACGACATTAAAGAGGATAGGACAGGATAGAGGATAGGATAGGATAGAGGATAGGATAGGATAGAGGATAGGATAGGATAGAGGATAGGATAGGATAGGATAGAGGATAGGATAGGATAGAGGATAGGATAGGATAGAGGATAGGATAGGATAGAGGATAGGATAGGATAGAGGATAGGATATGATAGAGGATAGGATAGGATAGAGGATAGGATAGGATAGAGGATAGGATAGGATAGAGGATAGGATAGAGGATAGGATAGAGGATAGGATAAAGGATTGGATAGGATAGCGGATAGGATATAATGGACTATAGGATAGGAATGAGGATAGGATAGGGTTGAGGATAGGATAGGATAGAGGATAGGATAGAGGATTGGATAGGATAGAGGATATGATAGGATAGCGGATAGGATATAATGGAGTATAGGTTAGGAATGAGGATAGGATAGGGTTCAGGAGAGGATAGGATAGAGAATAGGATAGGATAGCGGATAGTATAGGATAGAGGATAGGATAGGATAGAGGATAGCATAGGATAGAGGATAGGATAGGATAGAGGATAGGATAGGATAGAGGATAGGATAGAGGATAGGATAGGATAGAGGATATGATAGAGGATAGGATAGAGGATTGGATAGGATAGAGGATATTATAGGATAGAGGATATGATACGATAGCGGATAGGATATAATGGAGTATAGGATAGTAATGAGGATAGGATAGCGTTGAGGATAGGATAGGATAGAGGATAGGATAGCGTTGAGGATAGGATAGGATAGAGGATAGGATAGGATAGAGGATAGGTTAGGATAGAGGATAGGATAGGATAGAGAATAGGATAGGATAGAGGATAGGATAGGATAGAGGATAGGATAGAGGATAGGATAGAGGATTGGATAGGATAGAGGATAGGATAGAGGATTGGATAAGATAGAGGATTTTATAGGATAGAGGATATGATAGGATAGCGGATAGGATATAATGGAGTATAGGATAGGAATGAGGATAGGATAGCGTTGAGGATAGGATAGGATAGAGGATAGGATAGGATAGAGGATAGGTTAGGATAGAGAATAGGATAGGATAGAGGATAGGATACGAAAGAGGATAGGATAGGATAGAGGATAGGTTAGGATAGAGGATAGGATAGGATAGAGGATAGGATAGCGTTGAGGATAGGATAGGATAGAGGATAGGAGAGGATAGAGGATAGGTTAGGATAGAGGATAAGATAGGATAGAGGATAGGATAGGATAGAAGATTGGTTAGTATAAAGGATAGGAGAGGATAGAGGATAGGATAGGATTGAGGATAGGATAGGATAGAGGATAGGATAGGATAGGATAGAGGATAGGATAGGATAGAGGATAGTATAGAGGATTGGTTGGTATAAAGGATAGGAGAGGATAGAGGATAGGATTGAGGATAGGATAGGATAGAGGATAGGATAGGATAGAGGATAGGATAGGATAGAGGATAGGATAGGATAGAGGATAGGATAGGATAGAGGATAGGATAGCGTTCAGGATAGGATAGGATAGATGATAGGATAGGATAGAGGATAGGTTAGGATAGAGGATAGGATAGGATAGAGGATAGGATAGGATAGAGGATAGGATAGAGGATAGGATAGGATAGAGGATAGGATAGGATAGAGGATAGGATAGAGGATAGGATAGAGGATTGGATAGGATAGAGGATAGGATAGAGGATTGGATAGGGTAGAGGATTTTATAGGATAGAGGATATGATAGGATAGCGGATAGGATATAATGGAGTATAGGATAGGAATGAGGATAGGATAGCGTTGAGGATAGGATAGGATAGAGGATAGGATAGGATAGAGGATAGGTTAGGATAGAGAATAGGATAGGATAGAGGATAGGATAGGAAAGAGGATAGGATAGTATAGAGGATAGGTTAGGATAGAGGATAGGATAGGATAGAGGATAGGATATCATAGAGGATAGGATAGGATAGAGGATAGGAGAGGATAGAGGATAGGTTAGGATAGAGGATAAGATAGGATAGAGGATAGGATAGGATAGAGGATAGGATAGAGGATTGGTTAGTATAAAGGATAGGAGAGGATAGAGGATAGGATAGGATTGAGGATAGGATAGGATAGAGGATAGGATAGGATATAGGATAGGATAGGATAGAGGATAGGATAGGATAGAGGATAGGTTAGGATAGAGGATAGGATAGGATAGAGGATAGGATAGGAAAGAGGATAGGATAGGATAGAGGATAGGATAGGGGATTGGATAGGATAGAGGATAGGAGACGATGGAGGACAGCATAGGATAGAGGATAGGATAGGATAGAGGAATTGATAGTATAAAGGATAGGTGAGGATAGAGAATAGGATAGCATTGAGGATAGGATAGGATAGTGGATAGGATAGGATAGAGCAGTCGATAGAGGATAGGATAGGATAGAGGATAGGGTAGGGGATTGGATAGGATAGAGGATAGGATAGGGTAGATGATATTATAGGCAAGAGGATAGGATATGATAGAGGATACGATATTATAGAGGATAGGATAGGATAGAGAATAGGATACGATAGAGGATAGGTTAGGATAGAGTATAGGATAGGATAGAGGATAGGATAGGATAGAGGATAGGATAGGATAGAGGATAGGATAGGATAGAGGATAGGATAGGATAGGATAGAGGATATGATAGGATAGAGGATAGCATAGGATAGAGGATAGGATAGGATAGAGGATAGGATAGGATAGAGGATAGGATAGGATAGAGGATAGGATAGGATGGAGGATAGGATAGGATAGAGGAGAGGATAGGATAGAGGATAGGATAGAGGATTGGATAGGATAGAGGATATGATAGGATAGCGGATAGGATATAATGGAGTATAGGATAGGAATGAGGATAGGATAGGTTTCAGGATAGGATAGGATAGAGGATAGGATAAGACAGAGGATAGGTTAGGATAGAGGATAGGATAGGATAGGATAGAGGATAGGATAGGATAGAGGATAGGAGAGGATAGAGGATAGGATAGGATAGAGGATAGGATATAATAGGATAGAGGATAGGATAGGATAGAGGATAGGATAGGATAGAGGATAGGATAGGATAGAGGATAGGATAGGATAGAGGATAGGATAGGATAGAGGATAGGATAGAGGATTGGTTAGTATAAAGGATAGGAGAGGATAGAGGATAGGATAGGATTGAGGATAGGATAGGATAGAGTATAGGATAGGATAGAGGATAGGATAGGATAGAGGATAGGATAGGATAGAGGATACGATATTATAGAGGATAGGACAGGATAAAGGATAGGATAGGATAGAGGATAGGATAGGATACAGGATAGGATAGGATAGAGGATAGGTTAGGATAGAGTATAGAATAGGATAGAGGATAGGATAGGATAGAGGATAGGATAGGATAGAGGATGGGATAGGATAGAGGACAGGATAGGGGATTGGATAGGATATAGGACAGGAGACGATAGAAGATAAGATAGGGGATTGGATAGGATAGAGGAGAGGAGACGATAGAGATTGGATAGGATAGATGATATAATAGGAAAGAGGATAGGATATGATAGAGGATACGACATTAAAGAGGATAGGACAGGATAGAGGATAGGATAGGATAGAGGATAGGATAGGATAGAGGATAGGATAGGGGATTGGATAGGATAGAGGACAGGAGACGATAGAAGATAGGATAGGGGATTGGATAGGATAGAGGAAAGGAGACGATAGAGATTGGATAGGATAGATGATATTATAGGAAAGAGGATAGGATATGATAGAGGATACGATATTATAGAGGATAGGACAGGATAGAGGATAGGATAGGATAGAGGATAGGATAGGATTGAGGATAGGATAGGATAGAGGATAGGATACGATAGAGGATAGGATAAGATAGAGGATAGGTTAGGATAGAGGATAGGATAGGATAGGATAGAGGATAGGATAGTATAGAGGATAGGAGAGGATAGAGGATTGGATAGGATAGAGGATAGGATACGGTAGATGATATTATAGGCAAGAGGATAGGATATGATAGAGGATACGATATTATAGAGGATAGGATAGGATAGAGAATAGGATACGATAGAGGATAGGTTAGGATAGAGTATAGGATAGGATAGAGGATAGGATAGGATAGAGGATAGGATAGGATAGAGGATAGGATAGGATAGAGGATAGGATAGGATAGGATAGAGGATAGGATAGGATAGAGGATAGGATAGGATAGAGGATAGGATATGATAGAGGATAGGATAGGATAGAGGATAGGATAGGATAGAGGATAGGATAGGATAGAGGATAGGATCGAGGATAGGATAGAGGATAGGATAGAGGATTGGATAGGATAGCGGATAGGATATAATGGACTATAGGATAGGAATGAGGATAGGATAGGGTTGAGGATAGGATAGGATAGAGGATAGGATAGAGGATTGGATAGGATAGAGGATAGGATAGGATAGAGGATAGGATAGGATAGAGGATAGGATAGGATAGAGGATAGGATAGGATAGAGGATAGGATAGGATAGAGGATAGGATAGGATAGAGGATAGGATAGGATAGGATAGAGGATAGGATAGGATAGAGGATAGGATAGGATAGAGGATAGGATATGATAGAGGATAGGATAGGATAGAGGATAGGATAGGATAGAGGATAGGATAGGATAGAGGATAGGATAGAGGATAGGATAGAGGATATAATAGAGGATTGGATAGGATAGCGGATAGGATATAATGGACTATAGGATAGGAATGAGGATAGGATAGGGTTGAGGATAGGATAGGATAGAGGATAGGATAGAGGATTGGATAGGATAGAGGATATGATAGGATAGCGGATAGGATATTATGGAGTATAGGTTAGGAATGAGGATAGGATAGGGTTCAGGAGAGGATAGGATAGAGAATAGGATAGGATAGCGGATAGTATAGGATAGAGGATAGGATAGGATAGAGGATAGCATAGGATAGAGGATAGGATAGGATAGAGGATAGGAGAGGATAGAGGATAGGATAGGATAGAGGATAGGATAAAGGATTGGTTAGTATAATGGATAGGAGAGGATAGAGGATAGGATAGGATTGAGGATAGGATAGGATAGAGGATAGGATAGGATAGAGGATAGGATAGGATAGAGCATAGGATAGGATAGGATTGAGGGTAGGATAGGATAGAGGATAGGATAAGGGATTGGATAGGATAGATGACAGGAGACGATAGCAGATAGGATAGGGGATTGGATAGGATAGAGGAAAGGAGACGATAGAGATTGGATAGGATAGATGATATTATAGGAAAGAGGATAGGATATGATAGAGTATACGATATTATAGAGGATAGGACAGGATAGAGGATAGGATAGGATAGAGGATAGGATAGGATACAGGATAGGATAGGATAGAGGATAGGATAGGATAGAGGATAGGTTAGGATAGATGATAGGATAGGATAGAGGATAGGATAGGATAGAGGATAGGATAGGATAGAGGATGGGATAGGATAGAGTATAGAATAGGATAGAGCATAGGATAGGATAGGATTGAGGGTAGGATAGGATAGAGGATAGGATAGGATAGAGGATAGGATAGAGGATTGGTTAGTATAAAGGATAGGAGAGGATAGAGGATAGGATAGGATTGAGGATAGGATAGGATAGAGTATAGGATAGGATAGAGGATAGGATAGGATAGAGGATAGGATAGGATAGAGGATACGATATTATAGAGGATAGGACAGGATAAAGGATAGGATAGGATAGAGGATAGGATAGGATACAGGATAGGATAGGATAGAGGATAGGTTAGGATAGAGTATAGAATAGGATAGAGGATAGGATAGGATAGAGGATAGGATAGGATAGAGGATGGGATAGGATAGAGGACAGGATAGGGGATTGGATAGGATATAGGACAGGAGACGATAGAAGATAAGATAGGGGATTGGATAGGATAGAGGAGAGGAGACGATAGTGATTGGATAGGATAGATGATATAATAGGAAAGAGGATAGGATATGATAGAGGATACGACATTAAAGAGGATAGGACAGGATAGAGGATAGGATAGGATAGAGGATAGGATAGGATAGAGGATAGGATAGGGGATTGGATAGGATAGAGGACAGGAGACGATAGAATATAGGATAGGGGATTGGATAGGATAGAGGAAAGGAGACGATAGAGATTGGATAGGATAGATGATATTATAGGGAAGAGGATAGGATATGATAGAGGATACGATATTATAGAGGATAGGACAGGATAGAGGATAGGATAGGATAGAGGATAGGATAGGATTGAGGATAGGATAGGATAGAGGATAGGATACGATAGAGGATAGGATAAGATAAAGGATAGGTTAGGATAGAGGATAGGATAGGATAGGATAGAGGATAGGATAGTATAGAGGATAGGAGAGGATAGAGGATAGGTTAGGATAGAGGATAGGATAGGATAGAGGATAGGATAGGATAGAGGATAGGATAGGATAGAGGATAGGATAGAGGATTGGTTAGTATAAAGGATAGGCGAGGATAGAGGATAGGATAGGATTGAGGATAGGATAGGATAGAGGATAGGATAGGATAGAGGATAGGCTAGGATAGAGGATAGGATAGGATAGAGGATAGGATAGGATAGAGTATAGAATAGGATAGAGCATAGGATAGGATAGGATTGAGGGCAGTATAGGATAGAGGATAGGATGGGATAGAGGATAGGATAGGGGATTGGATAGGATAGAGGACAGGAGACGATAGATGATAAGATAGGGGATTGGATAGGATAGAGGATAGGATAGGATAGAGGATAGGATAGGATAGAGGATAGGATAGGGGATTGGATAGGATCGAGGATAGGAGACGATGGAGGATAGCATAGGATAGAGGATAGGATAGGATAGAGCAGACGATAGAGGATAGGATAGGATAGAGGATAGGGTAGGGGATTGGATAGGATAGAGGATAGGATACGGTAGATGATATTATAGGCAAGAGGATAGGATATGATAGAGGATACGATATTATAGAGGATAGGATAGGATAGAGAATAGGATACGATAGAGGATAGGTTAGGATAGAGTATAGGATAGGATAGAGGATAGGATAGGATAGAGGATAGGATAGGATAGAGGATAGGATAGGATAGAGGATAGGATAGGATAGAGGATAGGATAGGATAGGATAGAGGATAGGATAGGATAGAGGATAGGATAGGATAGAGGATAGGATATGATAGAGGATAGGATAGGATAGAGGATAGGATAGGATAGAGGATAGGATAGGATAGAGGATAGGATAGAGGATAGGATAGAGGATAGGATAGAGGATTGGATAGGATAGCGGATAGGATATAATGGACTATAGGATAGGAATGAGGATAGGATAGGGTTGAGGATAGGATAGGACAGAGGATAGGATAGAGGATTGGGTAGGATAGAGGATATGATAGGATAGCGGATAGGATATTATGGAGTATAGGTTAGGAATGAGGATAGGATAGGGTTCAGGAGAGGATAGGATAGAGAATAGGATAGGATAGCGGATAGTATAGGATAGAGGATAGGATAGGATAGAGGATAGCATAGGATAGAGGATAGGATAGGATAGAGGATAGGAGAGGATAGAGGATAGGATAGGATAGAGGATAGGATAGGATAGAGGATAGGATAGGATAGAGGATAGGATAGGATAGAGGATAGGATAGGATAGAGGATAGGATAGGATAGAGGATAGGATAGGATAGAGGATAGGATAGGATAGAGGATAGGATAAAGGATTGGTTAGTATAATGGATAGGAGAGGATAGAGGATAGGATAGGATTGAGGATAGGATAGGATAGAGGATAGGATAGGATAGAGGATAGGATAGGATAGAGCATAGGATAGGATAGGATTGAGGGTAGGATAGGATTGAGGGTAGGATAGGATAGAGGATAGGATAAGGGATTGGATAGGATAGATGACAGGAGACGATAGCAGATAGGATAGCGGATTGGATAGGATAGAGGAAAGGAGACGATAGAGATTGGATAGGATAGATGATATTATAGGAAAGAGGATAGGATATGATAGAGTATACGATATTATAGAGGATAGGACAGGATAGAGGATAGGATAGCATAGAGGATAGGATAGGATACAGGATAGGATAGGATAGAGGATAGGATAGGATAGAGGATAGGATAGGATAGAGGATAGGATAGGATAGGATTGAGGGTAGGATAGGATAGAGGATAGGATAGGATAGAGGATACGATAGGGGATTGGATAGGATAGAGGACAGGAGACGATAGAAGATAAGATAGGGGATTGGATAGGATAGAGGAAAGGAGACGATAGAGATTGGATAGGATAGAGGATATTATAGGATAGAGGATATGATACGATAGCGGATAGGATATAATGGAGTATAGGATAGTAATGAGGATAGGATAGCGTTGAGGATAGGATAGGATAGAGGATAGGATAGCGTTGAGGATAGGATAGGATAGAGGATAGGATAGGATAGAGGATAGGATAGGATAGAGGATAGGTTAGGATAGAGGATAGGATAGGATAGAGGATAGGATAGGATAGAGGATAGGATAGGATAGAGGATAGGATAGGATAGAGGATATGATACGATAGCGGATAGGATATAATGGAGTATAGGATAGTAATGAGGACAGGATAGCGTTGAGGATAGGATTGGATAGAGGATAGGATAGCGTTGAGGATAGGATAGGATAGAGGATAAGATAGGATAGAGGATAGGATAGGATAGAGGATAGGTTAGGATAGAGGATAGGATAGGATAGAGGATAGGATAGGATAGAGGATAGGATAGGATAGAGGATAGGATAGGATAGAGGATAGGATAGAGGATAGGATAGGATAGAGAATAGGATAGAGGTTAGGATAGAGGATTGGATAGGATAGAGGATAGGATAGAGGATTGGATAGGATAGAGGATTTTATAGGATAGAGGATAAGATAGGATAGCGGATAGGATATAATGGAGTATAGGATAGGAATGAGGATAGGATAGCGTTGAGGATAGGATAGGATAGAGGATAGGATAGGATAGAGGATAGGTTAGGATAGAGAATAGGTTAGGATAGAGAATAGGTTAGGATAGAGGATAGGATAGGATAGAGGATAGGATAGGATAGAGGATAGGATAGGATAGAGGATAGGAGAGGATAGAGGATAGGTTAGGATAGGGGATAAGATAGGATAGAGGATAGGATAGGATAGAGGATACGATAGAGGATTGGTTAGTATAAAGGATAGGAGAGGATAGAGGATAGGATAGGATTGAGGATAGGATAGGATAGAGGATAGGATAGGATAGAGGATAGGATAGGATAGAGGATAGGATAGGATAGAGGATAGGATAGGATAGCGGATAGGATATAATGGAGTATAGGATAGGAATGAGGATAGGATAGGTTTCAGGATAGGATAGGATAGAGGATAGGATAAGACAGAGGATAGGTTAGGATAGAGGATAGGATAGGATAGGATAGAGGATAGGATAGGATAGAGGATAGGAGAGGATAGAGGATAGGATAGGATAGAGGATAGGATAGGATAGGGGATAGGATAGGATAGAGGATAGGATAGGATAGAGGATAGGATAGGATAGAGGATAGGATAGAGGGTTGGTTAGTATAAAGGATAGGAGAGGATAGAGGATAGGATAGGATTGAGGATAGGATAGGATAGAGGATAGGATAGGATAGAGGATAGGATAGGATGGAGGATAGGATAGGATAGAGGATACGATATTATAGAGGATAGGACAGGATAGAGGATAGGATAGGATAGAGGATAGGATAGGATAGGATAGAGGATAGGTTAGGATAGAGGATAGGATAGGATAGAGGATAGGATAGGATAGAGGATAGGATAGAGGATAGGATAGAGGATAGGATAGGATAGAGGATAGGATAGAGGATAGGATAGGATAGAGGATAGGATAGAGGATAGGATAGGATAGAGGATATGATAGAGGATAGGATAGAGGATTGGATAGGATAGAGGATATTATAGGATAGAGGATATAATACGATAGCGGATAGGATATAATGGAGTATAGGATAGTAATGAGGATAGGATAGCGTTGAGGATAGGATAGGATAGAGGATAGGATAGCGTTGAGGATAGGATAGGATAGAGGATAGGATAGGATAGAGGATAGGTTAGGATAGAGGATAGGATAGGATAGAGGATAGGATAGGATAGAGGATAGGATAGGATAGAGGATAGGATAGGATAGAGGATAGGATAGAGGATAGGATAGGATAGAGAATAGGATAGAGGTTAGGATAGAGGATTGGATAGGATAGAGGATAGGATAGAGGATTGGATAGGATAGAGGATTTTATAGGATAGAGGATAAGATAGGATAGCGGATAGGATATAATGGAGTATAGGATAGGAATGAGGATAAGATAGCGTTGTGGATAGGATAGGATAGAGGATAGGATAGGATAGAGGATAGGTTAGGATAGAGAATAGGTTAGGATAGAGAATAGGTTAGGATAGAGGATAGGATAGGATAGAGGATAGGATAGGATAGAGGATAGGATAGGATAGAGGATAGGAGAGGATAGAGGATAGGTTAGGATAGGGGATAAGATAGGATAGAGGATAGGATAGGATAGAGGATACGATAGAGGATTGGTTAGTATAAAGGATAGGAGAGGATAGAGGATAGTATAGAATAGAGGATACGATAGGGGATTGGATAGGATAGAGGACAGGAGACGATAGAAGATAAGATAGGGGATTGGATAGGATAGAGGAAAGGAGACGATAGAAAGATAAGATAGGGGATTGGATAGGATAAAGGAAAGGAGACGATAGAGATTGGATAGGATAAATGATATAATAGGAAAGAGGATAGGATATGAAAAGAGGATACGACATTAAAGAGGATAGGACAGGATAGAGGATAGGATAGGATAGAGGATAGGATAGGATTGAGGGTAGGATAGGATAGAGGAAAGGATAGAATAGAGGATACGATAGGGGGATTGGATAGGATAGAGGACAGGAGACGATAGAAGATAAGATAGGGGATTGGATAGGATAGAGGAAAGGAGACGATAGAAGATAAGATAGGGGATTGGATAGGATAAAGGAAAGGAGACGATAGAGATTGGATAGGATAAATGATATAATAGGAAAGAGGATAGGATATGAAAAGAGGATACGACATTAAAGAGGATAGGACAGGATAGAGGATAGGATAGGATAGAGGATAGGATAGGATAGAGGATAGGATAGAGGATAGGATAGGATAGAGGATAGGATAGAGGATAGGATAGGATAGAGGATATGATAGAGGATAGGATAGAGGATTGGATAGGATAGAGGATATTATAGGATAGAGGATATGATACGATAGCGGATAGGATATAATGGAGTATAGGATAGTAATGAGGATAGGATAGCGTTGAGGATAGGATAGGATAGAGGATAGGATAGCGTTGAGGATAGGATAGGATAGAGGATAGGATAGCGTTGAGGATAGGATAGGATAGAGGATAGGATAGGATAGAGGATAGGTTAGGATAGAGGATAGGATAGGATAGAGAATAGGATAGGATAGAGGATAGGATAGGATAGAGGATAGGATAGGATAGAGGATATGATACGATAGCGGATAGGATATAATGGAGTATAGGATAGTAATGAGGATAGGATAGCGTTGAGGATAGGATAGGATAGAGGATAGGATAGCGTTGAGGATAGGATAGGATAGAGGATAGGATAGGATAGAGGATAGGTTAGGATAGAGGATAGGATAGGATAGAGGATAGGATAGGATAGAGGATAGGATAGGATAGAGGATAGGATAGGATAGAGGATAGGATAGAGGATAGGATAGGATAGAGGATAGGATTGGATAGAGGATAGGATAGGATAGAGGATAGGATAGGATAGAGGATAGGATAGGATAGAGGATAGGATAGGATAGAGGATAGGATAGGATAGAGGATGGGATAGTATAGAGTATAGAATAGGATAGAGCATAGGAGAGGATAGGATTGAGGGTAGGATAGGATAGAGGATAGGATAGGATAGAGGATAGGATAGGGGATTGGATAGGATAGAGGACAGGAGACGATAGAAGATAGGATAGGGGATTGGATAGGATAAAGGAAAGGAGACGATAGAGATTGGATAGGATAGATGATATTATAGGAAAGAGGATAGGATATGATAGAGGATACGATATTATAGAGGATAGGACATGATAGAGGATAGGATAGGATAGAGGATAGGATAGGATACAGGACAGGATAGGATAGAGGATAGGATAGGATAGAGGATAGGTTAGGATAGAGGATAGGATAGGATAGAGGATAGGATAGGATAGAGGATAGGATAGGAAAGAGGATAGGATAGGATAGAGGATAGGTTAGGATAGAGGATAGGATAGGATGGAGGATAGGATGGGATAGAGGATATTATAGGATAGAGGATATGATAGGATAGCGGATAGGATATAATGGAGTATAGGATAGGAATGAGGATAGGATAGCGTTGAGGATAGGATAGGATAGAGGATAGGATAGGATATAGGATAGGTTAGGATAGAGGATAGGATAGGATAGAGGATAGGATAGGAAAGAGGATAGGATAGGATAGGAGAGGATAGGTTAGGATAGAGGATAGGATAGGATAGAGGATAAGATAGGATAGAGGATAGGATAGGATAGAGTATAGAATAGGATAGAGCATAGGATAGGATAGGATTGAGGGCAGTATAGGATAGAGGATAGGATAGGATAGAGGATAGGATAGGATAGAGGATAGGATAGGATAGAGAATAGGTTAGGATAGAGAATAGGTTAGGATAGAGGATAGGATAGGATAGAGGATAGGATAGGATAGAGAATAGGATAGAGGTTAGGATAGAGGATTGGATAGGATAGAGGATAGGATAGAGGATTGGATAGGATAGAGGATTTTATAGGATAGAGGATAAGATTGGATAGCGGATAGGATATAATGGAGTATAGGATAGGAATGAGGATAGGATAGCGTTGAGGATAGGATAGGATAGAGGATAGGATAGGATAGAGGATAGGTTAGGATAGAGAATAGGTTAGGATAGAGAATAGGTTAGGATAGAGGATAGGATAGGATAGAGGATAGGATAGGATAGAGGATTGGATAGTATAAAGGATAGGTGAGGATAGAGAATAGGATAGCATTGAGGATAGGATAGGATAGTGGATAGGATAGGATAGAGCAGACGATAGAGGATAGGATAGGATAGAGGATAGGGTAGGGGATTGGATAGGATAGAGGGTAGGATAGGATAGAGGATAGGTTAGGATAGAGGATAGGATAGGATAGAGGATAGGATAGGATAGAGGATAGGATAGGATAGAGGATGGGATAGGATAGAGTATAGAATAGGATACAGCATAGGATAGGATAGGGTTGAGGGTAGGATAGGATAGAGGATAGGATAGGATAGGGGATTGGATAGGATAGCGGACAGGAGACGATAGAAGATAAGATAGGGGATTGGATAGGATAGAGGAAAGGAGACGATAGAGATTGGATAGGATAGATGATATTATAGGAAAGAGGATAGGACAGGATAGAGGACAGGATAGGATAGAGGATAGGATAGGATACAGGATAGGATAGGATAGAGGATAGGATAGGATAGAGGATAGGTTAGGATAGAGCATAGGATAGGATAGGATTGAGGGTAGGATAGGATAGAGGATAGGATAGGATAGAGGATACGATGGGGGATTGGATAGGATAGAGGACAGGAGACGATAGAAGATAAGATAATAGGGATTGGATAGGATAGAGGAAAGGAGACGATAGAGATTGGATAGGATAGAGGATATGATAGGATAGCGGATAGGATATAATGGACTATAGGATAGGAATGAGGATAGGATAGCGTTGAGGATAGGATAGGATAGAGGATAGGATAGGATAGAGGATAGGTTAGGGTAGAGGATAGGATAGGATAGAGGATAGGATAGGAAAGAGGATAGAATAGGATAGGATAGAGGATAGGTTAGGATAGAGGATAGGATAGGATAGAGGATAGGATAGGATAGAGGATAGGATAGGGGATTGGATAGGATAGAGGACAGGAGACGATAGAAGATAAGATAGGGGATTGGATAGGATAGAGGATAGGATAGGATAGAGGATAGGATAGGGGATTGGATAGGATAGAGGATAGGAGACGATGGAGGATCGGATAGGATAGAGGATAGGATAGGATAGAGGATTGGATAGTATAAAGGATAGGTGAGGATAGAGAATAGGATAGCATTGAGGATAGGATAGGATAGTGGATAGGATAGGATAGAGCAGACGATAGAGGATAGGATAGGATAGAGGATAGGGTAGGGGATTGGATAGGATAGAGGATAGGATAGGGTAGATGATATTATAGGCAAGAGTATAGGATATGATAGAGGATACGATATTATAGAGGATAGGACAGGATAGAGGATAGGATAGGATAGAGGATAGGATAGGATACAGGATAGGATAGGATAGAGGATAGGATAGGATAGAGGATAGGTTAGGATAGAGGATAGGATAGGATAGAGGATAGGATAGGATAGAGGATAGGATAGGATAGAGGATGGATAGGATAGAGTATAGAATAGGATAGAGCATAGGATAGGATAGGGTTGTGGGTAGGATAGGATAGAGGATAGGATAGGATAGAGGATAGGATAGGGGATTGGATAGGATAGCGGACAGGAGACGATAGAAGATAAGATAGGGGATTGGATAGGATAGAGGAAAGGAGACGATAGAGATTGGATAGGATAGAGGATATTATAGGATAGAGGATATGATAGGATAGCGGATAGGATATAATGGAGTATAGGATAGGAATGAGGATAGGATAGCGTTGAGGATAGGATAGGATAGAGGATAGGATAGCGTTGAGGATAGGATAGGATAGAGGATAGGATAGGATAGAGGATAGGTTAGGATAGAGGATAGGATAGGATAGAGAATAGGATAGGATAGAGGATAGGATAGGATAGAGGATAGGATAGGATAGAGGATATGATACGATAGCGGATAGGATATAATGGAGTATAGGATAGTAATGAGGATAGGATAGCGTTGAGGATAGGATAGGATAGAGGATAGGATAGCGTTGAGGATAGGATAGGATAGAGGATAGGATAGGATAGAGGATAGGTTAGGATAGAGGATAGGATAGGATAGAGGATAGGATAGGATAGAGGATAGGATAGGATAGAGGATAGGATAGGATAGAGGATAGGATAGAGGATAGGATAGAGGATAGGATAGGATAGAGGATAGGATTGGATAGAGGATAGGATAGGATAGAGGATAGGATAGGATAGAGGATAGGATAGGATAGAGGATAGGATAGGATAGAGGATAGGATAGGATAGAGGATGGGATAGGATAGAGTATAGAATAGGATAGAGCATAGGAGAGGATAGGATTGAGGGTAGGATAGGATAGAGGATAGGATAGGATAGAGGATAGGATAGGGGATTGGATAGGATAGAGGACAGGAGACGATAGAAGATAGGATAGGGGATTGGATAGGATAAAGGAAAGGAGACGATAGAGATTGGATAGGATAGATGATATTATAGGAAAGAGGATAGGATATGATAGAGGATACGATATTATACAGGATAGGACATGATAGAGGATAGGATAGGATAGAGGATAGGATAGGATACAGGACAGGATAGGATAGAGGATAGGATAGGATAGAGGATAGGTTAGGATAGAGGATAGGATAGGATAGAGGATAGGATAGGATAGAGGATAGGATAGGAAAGAGGATAGGATAGGATAGAGGATAGGTTAGGATAGAGGATAGGATAGGATGGAGGATAGGATGGGATAGAGGATATTATAGGATAGAGGATATGATAGGATAGCGGATAGGATATAATGGAGTATAGGATAGGAATGAGGATAGGATAGCGTTGAGGATAGGATAGGATAGAGGATAGGATAGGATATAGGATAGGTTAGGATAGAGGATAGGATAGGATAGAGGATAGGATAGGAAAGAGGATAGGATAGGATAGAGGATAGGTTAGGATAGAGGATAGGATAGGATAGAGGATAAGATAGGATAGAGGATAGGATAGGATAGAGTATAGAATAGGATAGAGCATAGGATAGGATAGGATTGAGGGCAGTATAGGATAGAGGATAGGATAGGATAGAGGATAGGATAGGATAGAGGATAGGATAGGATAGAGAATAGGTTAGGATAGAGAATAGGTTAGGATAGAGGATAGGATAGGATAGAGGATAGGATAGGATAGAGAATAGGATAGAGGTTAGGATAGAGGATTGGATAGGATAGAGGATAGGATAGAGGATTGGATAGGATAGAGGATTTTATAGGATAGAGGATAAGATTGGATAGCGGATAGGATATAATGGAGTATAGGATAGGAATGAGGATAGGATAGCGTTGAGGATAGGATAGGATAGAGGATAGGATAGGATAGAGGATAGGTTAGGATAGAGAATAGGTTAGGATAGAGAATAGGTTAGGATAGAGGATAGGATAGGATAGAGGATAGGATAGGATAGAGGATTGGATAGTATAAAGGATAGGTGAGGATAGAGAATAGGATAGCATTGAGGATAGGATAGGATAGTGGATAGGATAGGATAGAGCAGACGATAGAGGATAGGATAGGATAGAGGATAGGGTAGGGGATTGGATAGGATAGAGGGTAGGATAGGATAGAGGATAGGTTAGGATAGAGGATAGGATAGGATAGAGGATAGGATAGGATAGAGGATAGGATAGGATAGAGGATGGGATAGGATAGAGTATAGAATAGGATACAGCATAGGATAGGATAGGGTTGAGGGTAGGATAGGATAGAGGATAGGATAGGATAGGGGATTGGATAGGATAGCGGACAGGAGACGATAGAAGATAAGATAGGGGATTGGATAGGATAGAGGAAAGGAGACGATAGAGATTGGATAGGATAGATGATATTATAGGAAAGAGGATAGGACAGGATAGAGGACAGGATAGGATAGAGGATAGGATAGGATACAGGATAGGATAGGATAGAGGATAGGATAGGATAGAGGATAGGTTAGGATAGAGCATAGGATAGGATAGGATTGAGGGTAGGATAGGATAGAGGATAGGATAGGATAGAGGATACGATAGGGGATTGGATAGGATAGAGGACAGGAGACGATAGAAGATAAGATAGGGGATTGGATAGGATAGAGGAAAGGAGACGATAGAGATTGGATAGGATAGAGGATATGATAGGATAGCGGATAGGATATAATGGACTATAGGATAGGAATGAGGATAGGATAGCGTTGAGGATAGGATAGGATAGAGGATAGGATAGGATAGAGGATAGGTTAGGGTAGAGGATAGGATAGGATAGAGGATAGGATAGGAAAGAGGATAGAATAGGATAGGATAGAGGATAGGTTAGGATAGAGGATAGGATAGGATAGAGGATAGGATAGGATAGAGGATAGGATAGGGGATTGGATAGGATAGAGGACAGGAGACGATAGAAGATAAGATAGGGGATTGGATAGGATAGAGGATAGGATAGGATAGAGGATAGGATAGGGGATTGGATAGGATAGAGGATAGGAGACGATGGAGGATCGGATAGGATAGAGGATAGGATAGGATAGAGGATTGGATAGTATAAAGGATAGGTGAGGATAGAGAATAGGATAGCATTGAGGATAGGATAGGATAGTGGATAGGATAGGATAGAGCAGACGATAGAGGATAGGATAGGATAGAGGATAGGGTAGGGGATTGGATAGGATAGAGGATAGGATAGGGTAGATGATATTATAGGCAAGAGTATAGGATATGATAGAGGATACGATATTATAGAGGATAGGACAGGATAGAGGATAGGATAGGATAGAGGATAGGATAGGATACAGGATAGGATAGGATAGAGGATAGGATAGGATAGAGGATAGGTTAGGATAGAGGATAGGATAGGATAGAGGATAGGATAGGATAGAGGATAGGATAGGATAGAGGATGGGATAGGATAGAGTATAGAATAGGATAGAGCATAGGATAGGATAGGGTTGTGGGTAGGATAGGATAGAGGATAGGATAGGATAGAGGATAGGATAGGGGATTGGATAGGATAGCGGACAGGAGACGATAGAAGATAAGATAGGGGATTGGATAGGATAGAGGAAAGGAGACGATAGAGATTGGATAGGATAGAGGATATTATAGGATAGAGGATATGATAGGATAGCGGATAGGATATAATGGAGTATAGGATAGGAATGAGGATAGGATAGCGTTGAGGATAGGATAGGATAGAGGATAGGATAGGATAGGATAGAGGATAGGATAGGAAAGAGGATAGGATAGGATAGAGGATAGGTTAGGATAGAGGATAGGATAGGATAGAGGATAGGATAGGATAGAGGATAGGATAGGATAGAGGATGGGATAGGATAGAGTATAGAATAGGATAGAGCATAGGATAGGATAGGGTTGTGGGTAGGATAGGATAGAGGATAGGATAGGATAGAGGATAGGATAGGATAGAGGATAGGATAGGGGATTGGATAGGATAGCGGACAGGAGACGATAGAAGATAAGATAGGGGATTGGATAGGATAGAGGAAAGGAGACGATAGAGATTGGATAGGATAGAGGATATTATAGGATAGAGGATATGATAGGATAGCGGATAGGATATAATGGAGTATAGGATAGGAATGAGGATAGGATAGCGTTGAGGATAGGATAGGATAGAGGATAGGATAGGATAGGATAGAGGATAGGATAGGAAAGAGGATAGGATAGGATAGAGGATAGGTTAGGATAGAGGATAGGATAGGATAGAGGATAGGATAGGATAGAGGATAGGATAGGATAGAGTATTGAATAGGATAGAGCATAGGATAGGATAGGATTGAGGGTAGGATAGGATAGAGGATAGGATAGGATAGAGGATAGGATAGGGGATTGGATAGGATAGAGGACAGGAGACGATAGAAGATAAGATAGGGGATTGGATAGGATAGAGGAAAGGAGACGATAGAGATTGGATAGGATAGATGATATTATAGGCAAGAGTATAGGATATGTTAGAGGATACGATATTATAGAGGATAGGACAGGATAGAGGATAGGATAGGATAGAGGATAGGATAGGATACAGGATGGGATAGGATAGAGGATAGGATAGGATAGAGGATAGGTTAGGATAGAGGATAGGATAGGATAGAGGATAGGATAGGATAGAGGATAGGATAGAGGATAGGATAGGATAGAGGATACGATAGGGGATTGGATAGGATAGAGGACAGGAGACGATAGAAGATAAGATAGGGGATTGGATAGGATAGAGGAAAGGAGGCGATAGAAGATAAGATAGGGGATTGGATAGGATAGAGGAAAGGAGACGATAGAGATTGGATAGGATAGAGGATATTATAGGATAGAGGATAGGTTAGGATAGAGGATAGGATAGGATAGAGGATAGGATAGGATAGAGGATAGGATAGGATAGAGGATAGGATAGGATAGAGGATAGGATAGGGGATTGGATAGGATAGAGGACAGGAGACGATAGAAGATAAGATAGGGGATTGGATAGGATAGAGGATAGGATAGGATAGAGGATAGGATAGGATAGAGGATAGGATAGGGGATTGGATAGGATAGAGGATAGGAGACGATGGAGGATAGGATAGGATAGAGGATAGGATAGGATAGAGGATTGGATAGTATAAAGGATAGGTGAGGATAGAGAATA
This sequence comes from Halictus rubicundus, assembly GCF_050948215.1. Lineage (NCBI taxonomy): Eukaryota > Metazoa > Arthropoda > Insecta > Hymenoptera > Halictidae > Halictus > Halictus rubicundus. The sequence continues at coordinate 596,590 of NW_027488690.1, forward strand.
GGATAGGATAGGATAGTGGATAGGATAGGAGAGAGCAGACGATAGAGGATAGGATAGGATAGAGGATAGGGTAGGGGATTGGATAGGATAGAGGATAGGATAGGGTAGATGATATTATAGGCAAGAGTATAGGATATGATAGAGGATACGATATTATAGAGGATAGGACAGGATAGAGGATAGGATAGGATAGAGGATAGGATAGGATACAGGATAGGATAGGATAGAGGATAGGATAGGATAGAGGATAGGTTAGGATAGAGGATAGGATAGGATAGATAATAGGATAGGATAGAGGATAGGATAGGATAGAGTATTGAATAGGATAGAGCATAGGATAGGATAGGATTGAGGGTAGGATAGGATAGAGGATAG